>NW_026068613.1:605898-659222 GCF_014885135.2 Alexandromys fortis
TGTGTGTGTAAGGAGGAGGGGAGAGCCTCCTGTGTGTGTAAGGAGGAGGGGAGAGCCTCCTGTGTGTGCAAGGAGTAAAGGAGAGTCTCCTGTGTGTGTGCAAGGAGTAGGGGAGAAGCATCACCTGTCTCCAAGTCTAGGCATAAGGGCTTGGTGGAGGACCAGAGCAGTTTGTCAGACTAGTGGCTGACTGATGAGTTAGTTCTGAGACCCATAGCTAAAAGAGATAAAAGTATTTATACTTAATTTTGTATGTTTATGGCAAGACCATTGTTCACTTTAGTCGTGCTGTATGGTATAGAGAATTCTGCCAAACAGAGGAATGACAAAATTGTCCAAAACTTACATTTATAGCAACAACATCCAAATGGGCCTCTCCGTTGTTTCTTTGCTAACAGTGACAGTGGTGTGGTAACCATTCAGCCAGGTTTTCAGTGTTTGCTCTGAAATAATTCTAGGCAAACAAACACGAATGTGCTTGAGCTGGGGGCGGAGTTCACACAGTAGGCATGGATGGCACTTCCCTAGCACATAAGGGTTTGATCCCTAGCACAACCAAGCTCAGAGGTGGGCACTCTGGAGCTGGAGGCAGGAGGAGTCAGAGTTCAAGGTCACTCAGAGCTAAGTGCTAAAGTCCAGGTCAAAGGGAATACCTGAAATTCTAGCTCAGAATTCGGTGCTTCCGTGTGTACTTAACTGCAGTCGATCCTTCCTTTCTCTGGGCCATTTCAGTTGTTTGTTTGCTCACTGTCCTCAACACACTCCCCTAGGTTTTGGTATCTCCATTAGGACATTTAAATTAGAAGGAACTCACTGACTGTGTTCTTTATGAATGAAAAGATAAGAGTACGTCTCAGGGCTGCCCTTGAAACACTGTGACATGTTGCTTAGACATCCGCCTCTTTTGAGAAGAGATGACTTTGTCCATTTTCCTATTCCCGGGATCAAATATAGTATCCGTTATTTAGTATAATAACTGCACAATAAATCTGGATGACTAAATGAAGTCATATTTGCAATAAGGGGCTTTTAAAACATGATAATAAATTCTTTAAAAGTGAATAGAAGTGACCACAGGCTCCTCGGACTTGGAGCCAACCAGGGAATTTTTTTACGGTTTATTTATTTTTATTTTATGTGAGTTGGTGTTCTTTCTGCTTGTGCGTCTGCGTGAGGGTGTTGGATCACCTGGAGTTGGAGTTACAGACAATTGTGACCTGCCATGTGGGGGCTGAGAATTGAAGCCGGGTCCCCTGAAAAAGCAGCCCATGCTCTCCACCATTGAACCCTCTCTCCAGCCTCAAGCAGGGAATTGTGTAACATGAACATATTATCATGTGGCTGAGGAAGAAAGGATGTCAGAGCAGAAGGGTCACGATCGCTGCGAAGTTCTAGAAAAAGCAACTATGAAAATGGGATGTTGGCAGCATCGCTCAATGCTGTGCATGAGACAGGACGCACTAACGAAACCAACACCTCTTCAAAAATAGAGACGGCGTCTCTCTTTTTTACTCGTCGGTGAGAGGACCGTACAAAGCTCCCAGAGCAACTTCTGGTCTGTCACCCACCTTTTGAGGACATGGTATCATCTCCCAGGAGGACACGACCTAAGCAAGGATCTGACCTTGGTATAAACAGACTGCTAAAAACAGCTAGGCTGTAGCAAGATGTCTGCAGCCCAGCTCTGCATCTGGCAAAGCTGAAACCTTGAGCAGGTAGGTCCCTTTTCTCCTGGAGCCTTAGCTTATTCAGTTATAAAATGAGAATAAAACCAGCCTAAATTCTCAGCCTTATAAAAGATGCATATAAAGCCTCCTCGATGTGTACAAACCCAGGATCTGGTACCTTACCCATCCTTGCCCTTGGCTATTCTTCACCCCAGTCCTGGCTGTGCTGCTCATAACAAACAGAGCTAACTGCTATTCTGTATTTCAGCAGGTGCACAGAGGTCCACAGTAGTGTCCATGGTGACAGTCCTGAAGTACTGACTCCCTGTGGCATTTGCAGCCAGCAAGCCTTCCTCTCTTCAGTGGCGTTATCGGACATCTCCTGCCTTCTTAGAAATCCAGACATCCTCGGTTATGGATGGTGTTTTGTTTCTTTTATCGAACAGTGGTTTCTTGTTTTTTTTTTTGGGGGGGGGTTGTCTTTAGTACTGGGGATCGAACCCAGCGCTTTGCATATGGTCAGGGAGCACTCTACCACTGTATCACCCCAGCCCTGATTTCCTGAAACAAGATCTCAGCAAAATGGTTGGTGTAGCCCAGACTGACCTCTCCCCGACCCCGTGTTTCCATTTCTTCATTTCACTCAACCCCAGGTCTCCAGGGATCTTACAACTCTCCCCTTCATCTTTTGTCATCCTAGAAACCCCAGAGCACAGGGTTGGCCTAGAGTCTGTGCTACCTGGTGCTCCAGAATCCATGAAAATGGAGACGACGCAAAGAGCAGAACATGCTCCCAGCCAGTGAGCACGCTGGACTGTTTAACACACTCTCAGTGACACACCTCCTCCAACAAGGCCATACTTCTCCACAAATGCTGTACCTCCCAACTGGGAACCAAACATTCAATGGGACCATTCTCAGCTCTAGACACACACACACACACACACACACACACACACGAGCATACACGCATGTGCACACACACGTAGAAGAGGGGTTAATTGAGAAGAGGAAAGTAATTGGTGGGAAGGGGACAAGAGGGATGGATATGATGAAAATACATTATGTACATGTAAGAAAATGCCACAATAAAATCCATTGTTATATATAATTAATATATGTTAATATTGTCTGTAAGCATGACCCTTCCATTCGTTCTGCTTTCCAGCATCCTGCCATGCTTTGGACACTGAGTACAGCAATACCAACAGGCCAGGCAAGATGCACCTCCTTGTGCAAAACATCAAGTCTGCAAATGACTTGTTCTTGCCTTGAGGGCCCAAAGAGGGAGCAGCTGGGCCCACACTCTGCGGAAATAGGTTTTCGGATCTAAGAAGGTTTTTCGTAGTTACTGTCTCCTCCCCAGGCACCAGGTGCCTCTTCTCCAACTTCATCTCTTTGCCCAATGCCAGGGTTCCGCTCTCTTCAGTGGGGTTGACTATAAATGGTCATCGAGGGGAGGCAGCCAGAACGCCAAGAGCTATGAGCCTGACAGAACTTGTGTATCAGCCTGACAGCTTCAATAGCCCAGAGTCTGCGAGGAATCCCAAATAGCCTCGGTTCCTTCCTCCTCAACCACAGGCTGCGCGCCTGCCTCCTGGCCTTGTTTAAACAGGACGAGAGCAGGCTGGGTTTGCACTCAGAGGCCAGTGACCTTTTCCCAGTGCGGGAGGGCAGGACAGTAAGACTGGCTGGCCTGAACGAGAGCTGCTTTCCTGCTTTTAGGTCTGTCTGACTTTCAGACACAGAACGGTAGGGTTTTCGTTATTTGTTTTAAAGTCAGACCTGAGCCAGGCAATGGTGGCGCACGCCTTTAATCCCAGCACTCGGGAGGCAGAGGCAGGCGGATCTCTGTGAGTTCGAGACCAGCCTGGTCCACAGAGCTAGTTCCAGGACAGGCTCCAAAGCCACAGAGAAACCCTGTCTCGAAAACAAACAAACAAACAAACAAACAAATAAATAAATAAATAAAAAAGAAAAAATAATAAAGTCAGACTTGTTCCTGGCTGCTGCGGACTTCTGGGTCCAAGGGCAGCGATCGTCACAACTCCCATTTCTGTGTGCCAGGCTTGGTACTAAGCACTTTGGGGGTAAGGAGCATACAGCATTTACCACAGCACTGGGCACACAAGAAGTACTCAATAAGTGATAGCTACTGTCATCAATAATATTTTAAAAAACCTTTTAAAATTATTTAGATTTATTTATTTTATGTCTATGAGTATTTTGCCTGCATGTGTGTGCACCATAGATGTTCCTAGTGCCTGTAGAAGCCAGAATTGGGGGCTAGATCTCTAGCCCATAAGTAGTTTATTTTTATGTATGTATATGTGAGTTTTGCCTGCGTTTAAGTCTGTGCCTGAGGAGGAAGAAGAGAGTGTCTGGTCCCCGAAGCTGGAGTTACAGGTATCAACTGCTGTGTGAATCCCATGGGGGAGCAGTCTGTGCTTGTAACCACTGAGCCATCTGTCCAGTCCCACGGCAATCTTTTTAAAAATTTTGAAATTACATTTCTTCATTATGCATATATGTGTGCGTGCTTGTGAACTCGTGGGCCATGTACACAGGAGATTAGAGGACAACCTGCGGGAGTCGGTTCTCTTTTTCTGCCACGTGGATCCTGGGGATCAAACTCAGGTTGCCAGGTTTGGTGGCAACCTTACCCACTGAACTTTCTTGCAACTCTCGCCAATAATCTTTTAAATTTTAACTTAATTAATTGTGTGCGTTTTTTTTTTTTTTGGAGACAGGGTCTAACCATGTAGCTCTAGGTGGCCTGAAATTCAGAGATCTCCCTGATTCTGCCTCCTAAGTGCTAAGTTAAAGGCAGGTGCCCACTATGCCTGGTTCCCTCATCAACAACATTACAGATGAATTCAAAGGGATATTTTTAACCTTTTATTATTGACAGCTGATAAAAATCTGATGCTCTGAAAGCAGAAGGTCCCTTCATATCTATAGTTTTATTTATTTTTAATTATGTGTATATGTGTGTCTATGTATGTATGTATGTATGCACATGCCTGCAGGGTCCAGAAGAGGGTATCAGAGTCCCTGGAGCAAGGGTTAGAGGCAGTTGTGCACAGCGTGGGTGCTGGGATCTGAACTCAGGTCCTTTGCAAACGCAGTGTGTGATTTTAACTGCTGAGCCACCTCTCTAGCCCTAGAAAGTTCTTTGTAAAACTGATTGTAGGCTGCCAACTTGCTGAGGTCAGAAATGAAATCAGGGCTGGGGAAACCTTTTCCTCCAGCAGTTTCGAAAAACATTTCAGCTGAAGATGAACCCCATGGCTCATTTCTTGGCCCACTCCACCCTACACTATGCCATGTCTACTGTGTGTTTTGTGCACTTTCTTAGATAGCATCCTGTAGAGGGAGGTCCACAATACGCCTCAGACGGTGCTGTAACTTCACATTGACAATGGGGAGGGGGCACCTCGGTTTCAGTAGACAGCGCCCGGGGGCTGCCATCAGATGGACCCTCTCCCTCTATAGTGGGTTTGAATGTCTTCGTTTAGGAGTTTTCTCAGAGACCCTTTCTTTCCAGAAGTGGAAATTGGAGAGCTGGTTGAGCTACTTGGCTTGGACAATGGGCTGCTGGAATCTGGAACGTGGGGGCTGTTTTTCTAACTCTTCACTCAGCTGCCCTGCACTGCCCAGGCAGGTAAGATAGCTGGCCATCTGTCAGGAGTCCATACCCTCTCAAATCCATTCTTTCTCTCCAAGTACTCCTCTTCCAGGGAGCCCTCTGGGATGAGCTCAGATCCGGAGACACTTCCTTCTGGCCCTGCCCTGTCTCCGTGACATCTAAAAGGTTCACCAGCTGCTACCTGTGCTCCCATTTACAATGTTCTGGTGTCGATGCTGTGCCACACTTTTAACATCGGGTTCCTCTCGGGTTTGTATGTCCCATTAGCCCAGGAGTCTTTTAAGAACACCAAGTCCCGGATCTATTCATCTTCCCAGCCCCCCACCCCTGCCCTGCTCCTCCCCTGCTCCTGCTGTCCTCACCGCAGAATCCAATGTGGGCTATGCTACCCACATGCAGCATCCAGGATCCGGCATATGAGATGATAATGGGGAACTCTCTGGTCTTCAGACACCTTTACTACGTAGGGCACCAGAAAAAAGGGATGGACAGCATGGAACTACGGCTCCCCAAAAGATCATGTGTCTAATCTTTGCACTCTGACAATGAGTTACTGGGCCCCAGCTGCGGAATAGCCTTACAACCCTGGGGCTCCCTGGACGCAGCTGGACTTCAGAGGTCCAGGGGGAGGTACCAGTGAAGTGTATTCTCTTTGGCTGTGAGGGACTCCGGGACTCCCAGGGGAGCCCACAGGCCTCATATATATTTATGTGAACTTAAGATGCTAATGAGCGTTGTGGAGCCAAGTGCCCCACTGTGTTTTGTGAGCAGTCGGGTCTGCTCTTAACATCAGCTTCTTTGTGCGCGGGGCCGTAGGTTCAAATTGCAGATCTGAGCTTGGAAGTGCAGCTGACATGGACACCTGCCAGGCCGACAGCAGAAGCAGAGCCAAGTGCACTGCGTCTTCAGCTTGGCTGAGATCCGCGTGTCCATCTCCCAGGGTCCGGGAGGCAGCGCCTGGCAACTATTAGATGGGGAGCTTGGACCCCATTGCTAGGGAAGCCCCCCAACGGTTGAACCCTGTGGACATTCTTCCCTAACAGACCAGCTTTGCTAACCTCAAAGCCTTGTTTTTCTTGTACTCTGACATGGGACCTGAAAACCAGTTCATTGCCACCTTATAGACCATCTTCCTAGTGCTGCCTGATGCCACCCCGGTTCCAGGTCAGTGGTCAATTTCAGTCAGTTCATCATCAGACAGAGACTCTGCCAGGCATTGGGTATAGTGGGACGAATGAGTCAGACTTCCTCCTCCCAAATATATGGTGTGGGGACAGCCACTAGTTACTGTGTTTGCCGAAAATCGAGCAGTGAGCAAGAGTCTTTAGCACAGCAAACAGCAGCCACCCTGCTTGGGAGGGATGAGTAAGGTTTCCCAGAAGGGCTAACTCCTGAGCTTCGCCCTGAAGGTCAAGGAATCATCTGGTACAAAAAGAGATGGGAGGAGGCTTGGGAGATGGCTCAATTGGCAAAGTGTCTGCTGTGCAGGTATGAGAACCTGAGTACCAACCCCCAACAAGCACATAAAAAGCTGGGCATGGAGCCGGGCGGTGGTGGCGCACGCCTTTAATCCCAGCACTCGGGAGGCAGAGGCAGGCGGATCTCTGTGAGTTCGAGACCAGCCTGGTCTACAGAGCTAGTTCCAAGACAGGCTCCAAAGCCACAGAGAAACCCTGTCTCGAAAAACCAAAAAAAAAAAAAAAAAAAAAAAAAAAAAAAGCTGGGCATGATGGCGGGCACCTCTAATCCCAGTCACAGGGAAGCAGGGAAACAGGATCTGGAAGCTGGCGGAGCAGCTACTCTAGCTGAACTGGTGAGCTCCAGGTTCAACGAGAGAACATGTGTCAAAATATAAGGTACAGAGCAACCGAGAAAGACATTGGCGTCAACCTTCTGAACAGTACGTAAGTGCCTGTGTGTGCACACACATGCGTGTGCACGCACATCTATACATGCACACATGTATTCGTATATGTACAAGGGTGGGCAGGAAGATTAAAGGGTTCTCTCAGTATAGAAAGAACATGCTTGAAGAACAGACTTGAAAGGGTCTGGCCTGTGTGACAAACCCCAAGTTCTGAGGAAGCCGGGACTGTACCTCCTACTCTGGAGGCAACAGGTGGCCAAGATCTGCACTGAGGTGGTCAAGATCTGCACTGAGATTATGGGCAGCCTGGTCACTGAGCCAGAAGGACTTTCTGGTGTATGCCAAGCTGGACTAGGAGGGGTAGGCGCCGGGGACGGGAGTGATTGTGGACTCTTGTACCAATTCAAGCAAAAGAAAACTATTTGAAGAGAGAAGCACAGAGACACTCAGCAGTTAATAGGTAACTTGGATAAGAAGGACAAAACAACAAATAATCAGCTACATTCATTCTTAGCTTTTTACTACACACATCCTTCCAGTCTAAATATATTTTAAAAATTGTATTCCTCATAGGAAGTAACAGGTTTTAACAGGTTTCCTTCATCCTTTTCAGCGTTGATAAGATAGATACTGGTTCTCCAGTCCTGAGGTTATTAATCAGCATTGTGTCATGAGCAGTTATCCAAGCTGTAGAATCTCTCTTGTATCTCTTTTCCTGAAAACACCCTACTCGGGGCTTTGGGTCCAGGGCCGGCTGTCTCTGAACCACTTTCCTCTTTGGGGGTTTCCAGCCCATGCTGATGGTTTGCATTGCAACCTTTAGTATATAAGCTTTTGGTCGTGTACGCATTTCTGTTCTTTTAACTGTGCTTTAGATACTCATACATGATAGGTAAGTTTCTTCCTCTACTACACCTCCAGCCTAGTGGTCATTATGTTAGATCATGTCCGTAGCCGAAGTTTCTGACAATGAACTCAATGGGCCAAAATTATAAGTGTTTTTTTAATTGCCAAATCAGACTTTTAAACATTCCAAAAGGTTTGTACTGTTTGACATCTCTCCCCTGAATGAGTAAATACATCCATATTTCTAGAGTGACAGTCCAGGTGGGCCATGTCTCCTCACCATTCCAAATGTCAGTTCTTCAGGGAGCACCATCAGTGACCCTTCCCCACCGGATCTGGGTCAGTAGCTTCAAAGTCCACTGTATTTCCACAAACTTATCTGGGATAACTGTCAATAAGGCAGGCGTGATTCGCTTTTCCCTCCTGGAACAGAGTGATAGGTTTTGACCACTCAAGAATAAGCCCATGTCTCTCTATGGAGGACACCTAGTGTCTTTCTATGGGGGCAAGTTATTGTCAGTTACAGACTGCTTCATGATGGGGGACGTCACATAACATCCCAGTTTCTCTACAGAAGTCCCAAGATATAGCCTGCTCTTCCTTCCTTCCTTCCTTCCTTCCTTCCTTCCTTCCTTCCTTCCTTCCTTCTTTCTTTAATTTTATTTTAATTTTTTAGTTAGGGTAGGGCAGGAATGGGCACATCTTCTTATTTGAAGAGGCCAAAGGTGTGGGATCCCTCTTATGGGTGGTTCCATGCCACTTGATGAGGGTGCTGGGAATCAAACTCAGGTCCTCTGGAAGAGCAATACACGTTCTTCACATTTGAGCCATCTCTTTAGCCCCTTTACCCTATTTTTTATGTGAGCCAGACTGAACGGTGTTGCTAGTAGTTTTATACAGATGTGTTCACATACCTAAGTAGATGTAGGGTGATCTTTCATACATACCAGAAGGAAGGTTGAATGTAACAACCACAAGGGAACCATGGCATGCCTGGCTGGTTACATTTTAATGTGTGCTCTCACTAAGAACTGAGTTGCAAAGGGAAAAAGCATAGGCTTGGCAGTCTGAGGCTGCTCCAGCTTTGTTACCTCTGTGAGCCTTGGCCCCCTCCTGTGCGACACTGGAGCTCCCACACGTTTTTTACAGATAGAAAAACTGAGACTCAGGGCCACGGCATCTGCCTAAGATCATGGAGCTAATACGCAAGTGGCACCATCCTCCCCCTCCTCCCCAGCAGATTAAAATCCAAGCTTAGACTCTAAACCTTCCTCCCCCGCACCCCCTGTTTCTGTTTTGCTTTGTTTTGTTATTTTGCTGTACTGAATGTTGAACCTAGGGCCTTATACATGCTAGGCAAGTTCTCTATCACGGACCTACACCCCTAGCCTAGCATGTAAACATCTATGAACTTCAGCTTTTTACCTGAAGCAGAGGCCAAAGCCCCATCCTCTGTACATTCTTCTTGCACACATTTGAGTGTTCTTCCCACCACGTATGCCACCTCATATGACCTTCTGCTTGTCCCACTCCAGGGATAGGAAGTAGTTAGACTTTGCTTTTTTCATAGTATGCACAACAGGAAATTGTGATCGTGTTCATCTTTTCTATTAACAGAAATAAGATGGACAACCGGAAGGGATGACATAGGCCAAGATGGTCGGGACAAACCACATTCATTCCGCTTTGAATATGGCTCCTTTTTCATTTGTATGCAACAGCACTGTCTCCTGAAATAAGATGTTTCACATCCCTGACATTGGGTCTCCTTGAGCTGTTTTGGTAAGCACTGAAAAAATAAACACGACCTCCTTCTTGCTGCCTCCTCCGGAAGAGGTGTCCGGTCTTTCGGGAGACATCACAGTGCACAAACCTCATTCTCAGGCTTCTTCTAGCTTCTGAACAATGCCCTCTGGTTATGGGCAGCACCCAAAACCCTTAGGAGTCTCTGTTTAAGGCCCTGAGAGTCGCTTTTAATCTAGAAATTAGGGGAAAGTTTGGGGTTTTAAAAACCGGTTCCTGGGAGTTATTTAACTCATACCTTCTTACTCAACCTCATGTTTCCCCTGTTGGCTGGAGCCATCTGGTTTGTGTTCATTGTGAAAGATGATAGCGGGATGTTACCCTTTTGAGAGTGCAGGCAGGGAGAGGGGGGCAGAGGGTTCTCTACCTCCACAGCTTTTCCTTCGGTTACCCTGCCTCACAAAGGTGGCTGGAAATATTTTCACTTTGGCTGCATTCCGATTTGCTTGGGGGCATTGCCTTTGTCAACAAAGACTGCACGCATGTGGAGTCTCCAGGGAGAGGAACTCCATGGGCCACATACATCAAAGAGGACTTCAAAGGGAGACGTTTGTCATCTGCATGCAGAGTAAGTCACTCTGAAGGGTCACATCCTGGTCCCTGTCCTCAGGTGGATAATTTAAGGTGCAGACAGTTTTGGCTCCTCCAGCAGTGAGTTTCCTACGCATGATCCTGACAGTAAGGTCTAAACTGGTGCAGCTGGTCCAGGGTGAAGCCGCGTTCACACTGCAGCAGTACAGGGCCTCCCAGCCGCCCAGGGAAGAAAGTATAAAGACAAGGCCGTGTGTGCACATGGAAAAGGAAAGAATATCAAACACACACACACACACACACACACACACACACACACTCACTGCTCCTATGTAGCCTGCTGCCTTTCTGTGCTGGTTGAAATGCCAGTCTTTTGAGGAATAAATTTAATAAAAGAATGCTGATTTGCAGTTTTGTTTACATCTATAGCTAGCAATATTTTAACAGTGAGTTTCTGGTTTTGTGCCTGCATTTTAAATTTTATTTATTTATTTATTTATGACAGGGTTTCTCTGTGTAGCCCTGGATGTCCGGGAACTCACCTTATTGACCAGGAGGATGACCTCAATCGCAGAGATCTGCCTGCCTGCCCCCAGAGTGATGGGATTAAAGGTGTGTGCCCCTCCCCCCCAAAGCCTAGTGCCACATTTATCCTCAAAACACTGTGGATCCCTGAAATATAAGTCTCAGAGACACTAACCCAGGTACGACTCTACTTCAAATAAAATTTTATTTAGTCAGTTACCAGACTCCTTTTTGAGTTATGTAAGACCACGTGGGTTTGTCCACAGGTATTCACAAGGAATGGATGTGTCTGGGAGGTGAAAGAGACACCGATGGCCAGGAAACTAGGTGTTCTGTGAAGTTCTGTCCAAGGCCAAGACAGAACTAATGGGATCCCAGCTGCCAAGACACGTCCCCTCCCATTTCCCTGAGGACTATCTACTCTCCTTCACAATGTCTGTTCTCTCTTGCCCCCTCAGCACCTGCAGGGATGCGGAGAGATGGAAGCTGCATCTCCGCCAGGGCAGCTCTACCGGAATCAGCCGGGCACATCAGTGGAGTAAACAGTGTGAGAAGACATTGTAAGCGCTGTCTCAGCTCTGCATCACACACGCGAGAATCACCCTCCATACACGCGAGAATCACCATGCTGTGCAGCGTGTGGACACTTGGTCTGCGGCAAGCATGTGAGACCCTAAGGTCCCTTCCCTGAGGCTGAGGACACGGGAGTGAGCGGTCATTCACTTGTTCCACATTCTTTGAGCTTTAAGTGTTGGGCACTTTGAGGATATGGAGCGATGAACCCGCTCACAGCCCAGCAGGTGACAAAAGCCATGTTTGTGAAAAGCTACGTTTGAAAACTGGGCCTAAAGAACTTGGGAATTTAGTTTGGAGGTCTTTGGCAGAGGAGAGAGAGGGGACACCCCGGGGGGAAAGATGGCATTCAGGCCATTTAGGCTGTCTTGGAGCAAGCCTGGACTTTGGATTCAGAGCCCCCCACCCCTTGAAAGCTTCAGTGTTTTAGGGCGTTCTTCCTTCTTTTGGTGCAACACCCATCTGGGGTGTTAAGTGAGGGAGAATAGGAAGTGGACATCAACCCAGTACCCCCTGCATTATGAAAGCTCTCTGTAGCACACAGAGCATGTCCCAGGGCATCTCCATCGGAGCAACTGTGATCACCCTCACGAGCACCCCTTCACAGAAGGGCCGAAGGGGCAGTATCAGACCTCATCAAGACCCCAGCCACACGGGCTCCTTCCAGCACTCCTCCACCCAGCTGTCTGCGACTCTGCCCCAGCTGCATGTGGTCTGGAAAACGCTAGAGAACACAGGAAGCAGAAAGTGAATGGAAAGCGAAGACTCCATCCATGCCATTTTAAAGGGGGGGGGGTGGGGATTCCTTCCCTATGCTGGGGTGGGACTGTCCAGTGATGCATCTGTTTGGGGGATCATCTACTTTCCTGTATGTCACTCTTTGCCTACACTCCTGTATGTAATTACAGGAGTAAACTCATTGGTTCACTAAGCTAGACTTGGGTGGAATCTTTTCTTCGGTCTGTTGCTGGTGCCATGTCTCAGGTGAACAGACTTTTGTTCACATCTCCCTAGGACAAGTGATGCTATATCCTGTGCCCTGGGTGTCTGTTGGTGTGGCATTCCACCTCCTCTGAGTGAGGATCCTGAGAAGAGACTGGAAGCTAGGGCACTAGCCTCCTTGGGCTACATTGTCCTTAACCTTAGTCCAAAGAACTTGATGGTAAATTTATTCTTGAACTCAGATGAAAGGTTCATGAGGGATCCAAGGAAGCCAAGCAAAAATGGAATGTGGTCTGTGGCCCTGAGATGAAAATAAATGAGAAAGCTAGTCTCAAGTCTAAAGGAAGGGCTGGAGGGATGGCTCAGCAGTTAAGAGTTCTTGCTGCCCCTGCTAAAGACCTTGGTTCTATTCTCAGCACCCATATGGCTGCTCACAACCATCTTTAATTTTGGTTCCTGGGGATCAGATGCTCTCTTTGGGCCTCCATGAATATTATGCACACACATGCTACAACATATTCATGTAAACACCCATACACACAAAACAACAATTTAAAACCAACAACAGCAACACTAAGGAGGTTGACAGGCGCTACAGAACCAGGACTATAGCAGAGCCTCAGTTTACCTTTCACCATGACTCAGACAGGATCAGAGGCAGGCTTTCAACCACTTTCCTGAATCTGTCTCTCTTCCCTTACATGAAGATGAGACCCTCAGTGAATGTGGTGGTGCACACATTTGATCCCAGCACTTGGGAGGCAGAGACTGGTAGATCTCTGAGTTCAAGACCAGCCTGTTCTACATAATGAGTTCTAGGACAGCCAGAACTACATAGTAAGACCCTGTCTCAAAACGACTCCAAACCCCAAAACTAAAAAAATGAGAAATCAACCAATGAACCAACCAACCAACCAACCAACCAACCAAACAACAACAACAACAAAAAGGCGAGAACCTGGCAAGCTCATTCCTCGGATGCCATGCTTTTTGGACTTATGAATTTACAACAACTTCATTGTGGTGATGGTTTCATGGATGTATACATGCATCCAAATTTATCCAACTGTATACTTGAAATACATAAAGTATATCATATGCCTATTATATTTCCATAAAGTTGTTTTCTAAAACCACTTTGGACTAATATCCAATGTCTTCCACGGAGGGATGCTCTTAGGGATTCTGCTACCAATTAGGCTGCAGAGAAGAGCCTTCATTTTTAAGTCACTCTTTGAAGGAGGCCAAACATGCCATTGTGATAAAGATGCTCAAACACTGGACACACAAATTTGCATGTTCTCCCTCGAGGATTCCCACTGCCTCCCCTCCTTTCCCTCTAGTGTTTTTCTGATTTCAGTCAGAGAGACCCAAGTTCACGCTAGCTTCCTGTCCCTGAGTATACCTGGAAACATGACTTCTCTGAGTTTCACCACTGGCTCTTCTACAAAATGCCGCTACTTCAGAATCCTGATGGGACATTTACTTGGACTGCGTATCAAGTGCTGGCACATGACATGACCCAAATTAATGATGCATAGTTCTATGATGGCGAAAACCAGGGAGAGAAGTGTCAAGGAGAATGAGAAGAGGGGGAAGAAGATAAACATTTATTTATTTATTTAAAAAAAAAACTTCTTTAGGTACTTAAGGGGTTTCTGACTTGGGAGGCAAAGGCAGGTGGATCTCTATGAGTTCGAGGCCATTCTGACCTACACAGGGAGTTTCAGGACAACCAGAGCTACATAGTGAGACCCTGTCTGAGAAAAAATGGTTAAAGGGTTTAGGAGGAGGATGTGAGGCCATGATGAAGCAGAAAGGTTGTAGCTTCTGAAGCTTCCTAGCCTTGTGTCACTGGACAAGCCACTTGATTACCTCTGTGCCTCAGTTTCCATATTTGTTAAAGGTCCATGGATAGATACTACATACTTTAGGGAGAACTTGTTTTGCATGAGGTGACATGCACACGGACATGGCAGGCATGGGGCCTGCCACAGATAAAGGTTTAAAATGCATCTTAAAGTGCAAAGCGATAAATCTCTGTGTGCTCAGTTGGTGGCAGCTGCCGGGAAAGGAGACTCCCACTCTGAGAAGAAAGTCATTCCTCATGCTGAGAGCTGTCTTAAGAAGAGTTGTTTTCAGGTCCTGAGATCTTTCTTGCTTGTATTTGCATTCAAACTGAGGGCAGAGAAGTCCCTGAAGGGAAGGGGATTTCTGTTGGGTAGAAGGTGGGCCGGGCAATCTCCAGAGTTCTCAGCAAGTCTACTTTGAACATGCGTCAGTGAGACAAATGGCCTGAGCTCCTGCCCTGACGTGACAGCTTACTTGCTAGCTATAACATCAAACTAACTGACTGACCGACTAACTAACTAACCAGCTGACTAACATCTGACTACCCCTGTGTTATGGCAGCTTCGTCTATCAGATGGGATCCCGACCGTACCTACTTGATAGTTGTGCTGTAAAGCTCAAGCGAAATCACACATTGAGATCATCACAGGCTATCTTATCTAATGATCTTCTATTCTGAACCGTATTGCTGTGAGCCGTGCAGCCAAGAGCACCTGTGTGTCCACCATACAGACGTGCATGAAGAATCTCTGCCAGACAATGCTCTAGGCTCAGGGGTACAAAGGAAAAGACAGAAATGAAGTCTAGGCTGCGGTAGAAACTGACACTAAAGGGCTGGGAATTTAGCTCAGTGGTAGAGCCTAGGAAGTGCAAGGTCCTGGGTTCAATCCTCAGCTCCAGAAAAAAAACCAAACTGATACTAGACAAAAGTGTTTTTCTATAGACAGATGCTGTGAGGTTCTCCCTCCCCACAGTAGCTCCCACGTTGAAATCTCAGCGCTGTGTGTGATGATTTTGGACAAGATCCTTGGAAGGTAATTAGGTCCTGAGGGGTGCAATGTCTTTTTTTTTTTTTGCACTGTGTGAGGGAGGACACAAAAAGAAAACAGCAAATGGCAATCCGCAAGACGGCTCTCTCCAGCCACCAAATCTGCCAGGAACTTTATCTTGGATTGCTCAGCCTGTAAAAACGCCGAGAAATGCATTTTTGTTCTTTATGGGCTACCAATCTCCAACAGTTTGTTACAGCAGCCTGGATGGGCTAAGACATACCTGTACAGACGTGCAAAAAGATACTCAAGACTGCGGTAAATGTCTGGGAGAAAAATATAACAGGGCGAAGTGACAGTGACGTCTAAGGAGCAGGCGTCCTGGTTAGACTACAGAGCGAGTTCAGGGAAGGCCTCAGTGAGGCAATATGTGCCCTCAAACCTGAAAGGCAGAAAGCCAGGCTTGTAACCATCTGGGAAAGAACATTCTGGAAGTGGGGGCGGAGAGACCCTGAGGCAGAAGCCACTGTGGCATCATCGGGGGAAGAGGTCTTAGGGGTAAGCCGCACAGGCTGGGGAACCTGGGAGATGGTTAGGCTCTGTTCATAGTGGAGGGAGGTCTCAGAGAGCAAAGGCTGGACAGGGACACAGATGTTAGTAGCGTGCAGGTGACAGGGACTGTTGCTGCCTGAATGAATTCCCATTGGAGAAGGGGTTTCGCTCTTGTCTCCACAGGCTGTGGCTCAAACCTCAACAGTAAGAGCCCTGGCTCTCACCTAGAGTGGAAAGAAGCCATTATGTCTGGGTCTCTCCTACAAAAGAGCACGCTAGGGCTCTGAAGCTGCAGTGTGGGAAGGGACCTAGCCATTCTCCCTCAGGATGGGCACAAAAGCCCAGAATGAGAGGCCCTCGTGGCTTAGTCAGTTTCCATTGCTATAACAAAACAGCAACGCTGGTTAATATGTAAACAAAGGAAGTTTATTTAGAAGTGAATATCCTGTATGTCTGAGGTTGAAACTTCTCTGGTTATGGTCTCATGATAGGCTGTGTCATTGCGGGAGTGAATGAGACACTGGGCGGGGGGGAGCGCACTTAGTGAGGCAGGAAGCAGGCTCACTCTTACAACATACCTCTACTGCGGGAATCATCCAGAGTCCTCAACAACTACCTTCCTCCCTTCCAAGGACAGCAACCATTAAAAGTCCCATCATCTCTGAACACTGCCACACGAGGGACCAAGCACCTACCACCAGAACCTTTGGGGGAAACCGCATCTATGCCACAGTGTGTACCAACGTGCCCCAACACGACCTGAGACTCCCCCAACCCAGTCTGTGAGCTACCAATGTGTACTATTTCCAGAGTGAGGGCAGGATGTCGAAACAGCCTCCCCACCCACGTGTCCCCCGCCAACCCTCTGCTCCAGGCTCTCCGATGCTCCACACTCCACCCTGCACCCACCTCCAGTGCAATGCCCTCACGTGACTGCGCTCCTCCCTCACTACTTATCCTTGCTCCACTGCTAGAAGAACCTTTCATCTTCCTAACTGTCCTTTTGCAAAACCCCTAGTCCTGTCCTTGTCTATTCCACACATTTTGGCTCTGTTTGACACTGTTAGTCATTTTTATCTTCCTCTGTCCACCTGGTCCCCCTGACCCCACTGACATGAGCAGAGTCTTGAGTCATGTGTGGTTCCATATCTACCCACAGGATCCAGCCGAGAGTTGCTACCTGACTGGAGAACATATCCTCTTAGAAGGTCCACCTCCGGCCAAAGACAAAAACATGCACGGAAAAAATTGTCATGCAAACCAAACTGAGGTCGGAGATATTCTCCTTCTGAGAGAAGTGACAGCTTGGTTTCTTGGTGTGAGGGCAGGATTCATATCACTGCAAAGATCAGCCTGGTCTCAAACGGCTCTGACTGAGCCACGGGCGCATCTATCTCAGAGCCTGCCAGCCACACCCCCTTACCCCCGGGCTGTCCTCCTTTTTAGCTGTCCACTGGGCATGTGACTTGGAACCAGAGAGAAAGGTGACAAATATGGGTTATTGCTTGCTTTGGTTCAAGTCAGCTTGGCAATACCAGAAAAATAAAATGTCTTCTACACTTTCGTTTGGTACCTTTTATGTACCAAGCGACATCGGATTGTCAAACTAGATTTCAGAGCAAAGTGATTTCAGGGGCCAGTGAGAGGGCTCAGTAGGTAAGGGCACTTACAGCAAAGCCTAAAGACCCGTGTTCGATCCCACATAGTAGCAAGACTGAACCAACTTTTACAGGCTGTCATCTGGCCTCACATTGGTCTCTCTAGTGTGCCCCATAGCATATATACACAGTAAGTTCATAAATGTTTTTGTTCTTTTAAGATGAACAGAAGTCTCCACTCTTTCCGTGGAGACTTGAACAACTGTTCTGATGCATCGTTGGTCAGAACCCAGAGAAATTATTGAAGCCCTTCACCTAGAGTCAAATCCTATCACCCCTGTTTATACCCAAGCCTGGCAATCA
Organism: Alexandromys fortis; assembly: GCF_014885135.2. Classification (NCBI taxonomy): domain Eukaryota; kingdom Metazoa; phylum Chordata; class Mammalia; order Rodentia; family Cricetidae; genus Alexandromys; species Alexandromys fortis. Next base: position 623,655 of record NW_026068613.1, read on the forward strand.
CCCTAAGGAAAAACAGGCTGGGTCATCGTTGGTAGCTTGTTTCTTGTTATTATGGGGCCAGACGTGCAGTAAAGGGGGGGGGGCACGTGCAGGCTTGGATAGCTCTTTCATGGCCTCATTTCTCCATCAACGGATAACGCTGGGGTCCACTGCTTCCCAAGCTTGGTTCCTATGGAGGCTTTTCCCTCTGTGCTTTTCTTCCCATCTCTCAGCCTGCTGTGCACACCGCTCATCTGCTGTCAGTCTCTGCCCACAGCCAAGGATATAGGCTTGGGGTCCGAGGAACTGCAACACTCTCCGAAGACCGGCCTGTCATCAACAAGAGTCATTGGAGATACTCAGCCCCACAAGGTGAGGTAGAAACTCTTAGCCATTGCTCACTTGACCTCCCACAACACTAGAGATCCCAAGCATTTCCTTCCAACTGGGTCAGATGGGGACGCCTTCCTTCCTCTGTTTGTGGACCTAAGGTCTTGTTTTTGTGGCCACAGCAATGCTCACATAATCTCGACGTGAACCTCCAATTCCTCAGTGCCCATCATAAGCACTGAGTATTTCTCTAGAGCGTCTCAGATGTCTTTTTTCTTTCTTAAACTTCATGGGAAACTTGGTAAAGTGGAGATTCTCATCAGGGGCAGGGTGTGTGTAAGTCTTCACATCTTTAAAGCTTGCTGGGAAAACCAGTACTGCGGTCTGAGGACCCCATTGTGAGCCGCTTTCTCAAGGCTACCCAGGTTTCAGCCCTGAAGATCCTACACCTCACATCCTGAGAAATCCCACAACCCTGAGCAGACTGGAGAAGCTGGTGACCCTACCCATTAAACAGGAGGCCTTCAGAGGGCGGTGGGGAAGCCTGAAGTTTGCCTTTCAAAGGAAGCTCGCTGAAGAGCCATTTGATGAGCTGGGGTGGAGAGGAGACACGGGAAGATGAGAGCAGCTGCCCCACGGAACTGTGAAGCAGGGGATAAGCAATGATCTAGGAGCTGGGAGATTTTGCTTCTTGCCTAGATTCCACTACTCACTGTGTTGCGTCAGGACAACAGAGGACAACTGACCTCACTAATCCTTATCCGGGAAGTGGGTGCTGACACTATCTGTCTCAAGGTGTTCTCCCAAGGATCTCAGGAGTGAACGAGGAAACATACACTTCTTACAGCCTCACCCCAGCTTGTGGCGATCACTGCCTGACTTGGGTTTCTTCTACTCGCTCTGCCTCAGTGGAACCCTGGTAGGGTTAGTGACATGTGAGGACTACCAAGGCAGGAGAGGAAGGGGCGGGGACATGACTAAGTGAGCATAGCACTTGCTGGGCAAGCATGAGGCTCTGCTTTTGGATTCCCATCACCCAGGTGAAAACTGGATGCTGCCACAGGCATCTGACCTCCCTGTGCTGGGGGGTGGAGACAGGTAGATTGGGGGGGAGGGCTGTCTGGGCCCAGACAGCTTCCGGTTCAGTAATGACCTTGTCAACAAAAACAAGGTGGATAGCGACGGGGAGGCATCCTAGCATCAACTTCTGGCTTCCATATCTGCATGAATAGGGGCACACATATGCACACACAGACGTAAGGCACAGACACAGACAGGAACACACACAGAGGCAGATAGGCACATACACGTGCACACACACACACACAGTGAGAAAGAGGGAGGAAGGCAGCACTAAGTTCTCTACATATTAGGGTACCCTTCCACTACTTGGCCTACAGGACCCCAAATGAACGACACAGGATTGAGTCAACACTGCTGGTCTGGTCTTGCCCACTAACAACCCTGTTGGAAGGAGAAACCGCATGCCCTGAAAGTTATTAAGTGGAAATAAACCACTTGGAAGAGCTGAACTGTTCTTGGCTCCGGAGGACTCTGATGCCCTCTCCTCCCCTCCATCGCGCTGCTGCGCCGCTCCAGCAATTCCCTCCTGGAGTCAGCGCGGTCCAGGATGCTCTGTGGGGCCCTGACGGTGAGGCTGGCCCGGAAACACCTCTCCTTGCAGATGTCCCTGCCAGCTTTGCTCAGCACCTTCATTATCATGCCCTCTCTGTGGCCTTTTTGATGGTGAAGAGATCCTTGGGAGAGGAAACGTGGGAGTTTCCTAAGCTGCTTTTTCCCATTCATTAATGTGTTTCTTTGTTTCGGCTCCATTCATCTCCAAGTATCTAACATAAGCCAGTGACCCATATGATCAAAGAGGAAAGAGCCTGCATTCTCCTATAGTGTGATGCAAGGTACTGGGAAGGTATGGACACGATGTTTCTAGGGTACAGAGCTCTCTGCCTGGGGGTCAGCAAGCCTTTGCCAGGAGGCAGCCTGGTGTGAGGTGAAGGAGTTAGAAGGTCATCAAGGTGGAGGTCTCTGTGAGTAATGTGTGGGACCTAAGACAAAGCCACCCGATGAGCTTAGGGGTGGGACTGTCATGGAGCTGCTTCAGCATTAATGGTACAGGGTAGGTGACCTTCACAGATCCCTCCCTGCCTTCACCTCTCCCTCTCTGCCACATCCCCTCCCCCCCCACACACACTTAAGGGAAGGTCATGAGGAGCCTGGAGGGTGGGGGACAAGAAGATGATTAGGCTACTGTGTCGGTGTTCAGTGGATAGTTACTTGGATTCCTTGGGGCCTAGAGAATTTCAGAGCTCTGGGAACAGGGAGTGAGAGGCAGTGGGGCAGAGAAGGTGGCCTGGTTTTTGGCCTCTCCTCTCGGGAGAGTGGATGGAGGTAGGGCAGAGCCTGCTGCTCCTGGCTGTTGGCTACAGGATGGAAGATAAAACTCCCCCCGAGGAAAGCAGATGGGGAGCAGGCCTCAGAGAACAGCCCAGACTCCACCAGCCTGGCTCCAGAATGCGTTTCGAGTGGGAATTCTAGGCCTGTGGGAATCTGGGACACCAGCTTGGTTATCTTTTGTAGGGAGAAAAAAAAATCACACTTGCTGTTTGGGTCAGTGGCAAAAAGCAGGTTTTTCTTCTCACCTTGAGGTTTTCCTGTTGATGTCTCCCCATCCCCAACTTAAAAAGGGAAGGATAATTCAACACATCTTGGATCTGAGTGTTGGGCTCTTTGGAGTCTAAATTTGGTGAGGACGTGACCAGTTGAGAACAAAGGAGCTGCAGTTTTGCGTGAGGCCAGACCCCAGACCGGCCCCTATCTGTGTACCAACCAGTGCACACTGTGTAAGGATACACACAAGGGTGGGAGATACAACGACGGTCCCAAGAGCATAGCTAGTGTATTTGTATAAGTCTGATTTGTATTTAGTCTGATTTGTTTAAGTGTTAACACCCGAGGTTTAACCGGAGACAGAATCGCCCATCATTACGTAGCACATGCTACCCAAGCTGCCGCATCTTTCTTTCCCTTCCTTCCTTCCTTCCTTCCTTCCTTCCTTCCTTCCTTCCTTCCTTCCTTCCTTCCTTCCTTTCCTCCCTCCCTCCCTCTCTTTCTTTTCTTTCTTTCCCTTCCTTTCTCCTCCCTTCCCTCCTTTTCTCCCTCCTTCCTCTTTCTTTCTTTCTTTCTTTCTTTCTTTCTTTCTTTCTTTCTTTCCCTTTCTCTTTCTCCTCCCCTCTCTCCCTCCCTCTCTCTCTCTTTCCCTTCCTTCCTTTCTCCTTCCTTCCTTTCTGTCTTTGTGTGTGACAGGAGGCACACATTCACACGTGTGCGAAGGCCAGGCATCCACCTCGGCTGTCTTTCTCTATCACTTTCTTTTTGAGACGTCGTCTGCCAGTGACCCTCTTGCTCACTTTTGGGAGCTGACTGGTGATCCCAAAGGCTCTACCCCCGTCTGCCTCCCAGCACTGGGTCAGAGAAGTAAACTGCCATACAGGCTTTGCATGGGTGCTGGGAATCCACCCAAAGCTCCTCACTCCCCTCCCCACAAGCCACCTTTCCAGCCCTGCCTCTTTTTCCTTGCCCTTCCGTGTATCGACACCACGGCAGAAAGCATGCTACCACCACGTGTCCTCAAGCAGTCTGGTGTCACCTGCAAGTGTGACCTGCACATCTCACTTTCTAACCGAAAAGAGGAAAAACCACTTCAGAGGCTGTTCTACAACAGATTACCTGCATGCATCCCTCACGCGATGGCTAGGGACAGGAGTTTCCCAAAAAAGCGTCATTTGATGGTAAAACTAGTCATTGGGCCATCCCGCACAGACAGGCACTATGGAGCATGCAGGAGAGGTTATGAGAAAAGAAGATCTACAGGCCAGTCTATGGCTTCAGGGACCTGCAGGAGGGAAGCTGAGCCGTCGAGGGAGGGTCATCTTGAACACAGCTACGAAACACATAAAATTATTCTCCCAGAGAAACAGCAGACAGATGAGGCACAGATGGGTCTGTGAGCCTTGTGAGGTCCTAGAGCAGGACGATATCCCCCAAAGGACACTAAGGGACTTGCCAGTGGGATAAGGGAGCAGCAGTGGCCACTGCAGGCTGGTTCTAATGGCCTGGTGTCAACTGACTTCAAGCAGGCCACCCACCAAATACCCCATGGGCTGACACTCCCTGAGCAAAGACAGTCATGATAATGACAACAGACATTCACTGACTGCTGATTATGTAGCAGGCAGGGAGCTAAAACTCGAAATGCATTACTACATTTAGTTTTCACACACACACACACACACATGTGCGCACACACACAGAAAATGCAATGACATTGTCACTACAAGCAATGGCTGCTGAGAAAACTGAGGTTAGGGAGGCGAAGTCATTTTTTCAAAGTCACACAATTATGAAGCGCCCTAGGCCAGCATCAAGCCAGGATCTGGGACCCCAAGGACCCAGCTCTCACAGCAGTTGCTCCATGACTGGTCTCCATGGAAGCTTTCTGTGACTTCCCTCTGCTCATCCCTCGAAGAGTGATTGCAGATAATTGGAATTGTCATTGCAAGTAATGAGAAGTGACAGAACTTGGGTTAGAAGGCACACCGCTCCCCGTCTGCATGATCCCCCTCAGACCCAAGCCTAAATTTAAACAACGAAGTCACAAAACAATTTCCCTCTTAGGGATTTGCTTTTTCCTACTCCCTTCCATCACCCAGAAGAGAAATCAGAACGTGTCAGGGGCTGAAGTTCTATGCTGTACAATGGATTTCTTTGGGAACAGAAAATTCCTTCTTGGCACAATCTTGCTTGTTTCCCATGTAGAGGAAAACCACCTATGAATCCAGCCGAGGAGTTTACCAAAAATCTCAATGAACACATCCCAGTTTACTGATCCCTTTCTTCCTCTTTCTTCCTCTCTTTCTCTTTTTAGCATCCCACGAGGGATGCGGCAATGGGGGTGGCAGGTTGAGATGAAGAGTGACACTGTATGTTTCGGTAGGCAAGGACACAGAGGATGCTGGGAGAGTCAATCCCTCCAGGAGGCACCTGGCAGGATGCCAAGGACACACATTGATTAATCCAGCCTTTCTGATGTTGATGGGTCACCCTACCAGCCTGCCAGCTGCTTTTTTAGCACCAACCTTGATAGTGTGGAAGTGTAGCGAGAGACTGGAGATCGTAGGGTCTCCCCCACATACACGGTGATAGGACTTCTGAGAACTCCTAGGGCCCCCCTCACATTCCCCATGCGCGCTCTCTCCTATGTGTTTCTGAATGTCTTCCCCCACTGCTCAGTGCTTAGTGCGAGAAACTGGCCTTCCATATGACAGGAATCACCCCAGCTCAGGGATGGTGCACCTATAATTGTTTATGAGGGAGAGGCCATGAGTAAAGAAGAACCCGTGATGAACTTGCATATCAAAGATGCTGAAAGGAAACTGAAGGGTTGCTGTGGTCATCCTTGAAGATGGAGCTCAGGCAGGCCTCTGCTGACAGCTCTACCCTCTGCTGGTTCTAAGCTCCCCCCTCCCCTCCCCTCTTCCCTTCCTCCTTATCCCCCATCCCATCCTCATCCTCTTTTTTTTTTCTTCAGTTGGCTTTCATGACCTGACCTCTCCAAACCTGCTTTGCCATCTCTTCAGAAAAGCCTCCGCTAACTGAGGAACTATTCTGAGGAGAACAGCTCCCTTCTCTCCTCCCAGGAGGGGGCCAAAGGAAAGCTTTTTCCCTGGTTTCTCCTGAGACAAAGCAGTTTTCAGCCTTATCGCAGCCAGACGCTGGCTGGGGCGACACAGACTGAACCAACCGTCTGCCACTCACAAAATAAAGGTTCATTTCATCGTTCTTTCTCATTTTGGTCTGCAGGGTGCCAAAGGAAATAAACTTTTATGTTTTCAGAATCCAGACAGTTGGAGTTCAGAAAACCAAACCTTTTTTTTCTCTTTCTTTTTGGAAGAGAGTTAAGGGTTTGCATTCTTTCTTTAAGATCAAGGAAGTCAGAACTGCTAAAAGCAGGATTTAACTAGAAAGTGCAATACACAGGCAGGTCATACAGTCCCCAAACCTTCACACCTATAGCCACAGGATCTTGTGTTAATAGGGGAAGCTTCTGTGCCAGACCCAAAAGTGGGGCACCCCACCTCACCAGGAATCCTGAAGACAGTGATGGGCCTGCAACCAGTTAGGAAGAGCCGACAATGGGGATACACACAGGGTGTGTATAGCAACTCACTCATAAACAATAGCTGGTAATCCAAACAAACCATTTGAGTCGGGCAGGAAAAGGGGGGTGGACGGTACATGGCCCAACATCTTGAGCCTCTTGTTTGGTTGCACTGAGCCTTGTAGAATAACTGTGTGTGTCTCCCAGCCTTGGGAATCCACAGTCCTGGGCTATTGTCTCTGCTCATCTGTTATTGAGGGTATTCTTGCAAGTTCATTTTTATTTCTCAGAGCCTTGCTTGATTTATTGTAAAATACAGTAATAAGACATTTACTATCGAAGACCAATGTGAAGATGACATAAGGCATGCCAGCAGACTTTGTGTGAGCCCTTGTGCCTGACCCTTTAAGATACTGGTCAATTCCCAGATCCCACAGCCTGAAGAAATCAGGCCACATCCCCCTGCAGCTCTCTCTTTGGGACAGAGAAACCATGCACTGCTGGAGGGTTTAAAAACCCTTAATTTATGGTCCTGGCTGTACCCAGCAACTCTATGCTCCTTGTCCTATACAATACCCCAGACTAAACCATGTGGTATGAAACTTTCCTGCCAGCGGCTGATGGGGGTACTTCCCCAAAGCTCTCCTCTGGGCCTCCCCTCACAACTGAGAGCTTTCTCTCTCTCTTTTAGCTATTTCTCCTGTAGAGCGCCTCCTCTCTGATTCTTAAAGAGAAGTCTTTTTAACCTTTGAGTCATCTTGTCTCTGACACAGCGCACGGTCCCTTTCTATCCATTTCCCACCTCAGGGCCCAGTTACGGCTTTCGTGGCTGGGTGATTCACTCCTCTATTGAGTTCATTCCCGCAGAGTAATTTCACGTCAGCTCTTTCCCTGAACCCACCCACCAGCTGCCACTTCCCTCTTCTTTCCAACGTGTCACCAGCTCCCAAGCCTTGTCCAGATGTTGGAAATGGAGCCGAGTGGTGGCTCACACCTGTAACCCAGCATTTGAGAGGCTCCAGCAAGGTGGCTATAAGTTTGAGGCCAGACCAGGCTGTCTCAAAGAAACAACCACCAAAATGATTTGGAATTCCTAACTAGTATTATGACTTACAGAATCCTCTCTTAATGCGGCACAAATAGGCTTAAAATACAGGATTACATTTGCAAACACAAGCACAAATTCTAATCTATGCAGGGAACCCACTGAGCTCTATACCTTAATGGCAGAACTTTACGCTTTATCATGTGTAAACTATGGATAAAGAGGGAAAAAGCTGGGGCAGGGAGGGAGTCAGCAAGATAGTTTGTCTCAGAGCCAAACCTGATGACCTGAGTTCAATCCCTGGAACCCTTATAACAGAAGGGGAGAACCAACTCCTGTGGGTTGCTGGCCACCAGCTTCCCCCGCTCCTCCCCCCGCTCTCTCTCACACACACACAAATAGTTTTGCTTTTTTTTTTTTTAAGCAGAGGGTTTAATGCTGATAAACAGTTTTGTACGATAAAACCCTCAAAACTGGTCTTTCCTTGGCGCTTCTCCTTTCAGTTGCCTTGTAGGTAACTTTGCTTAGAATGAAGTCCTTCTGGTAAGTATTTGGGTTATAAAGTCCCCAGGCACAAGCATCTGGCCATCACTCTGACCTTGAAAGACATTCCCTAGCTCTCAGAACTTCAGAGCAATTGTGGGATGAAAGTCACAGACTGCTTTGTCCCCAGTACTTAATTGACTGCTAGGGGTGCATAATCGTGGCCACCAATTGCTACACTTGGGCAGTACCCGAAGACAAAACAAAAGAACCAAGCAAGTGTGGTGGTAAAACCACATCCTTCCCAGAATTAAAAACCGGCAGAGAATCGCAGGAGATAGCCCTGTAAGAATGCCCAGAGAGGACCTTCGTCTAGCATTCTTGTTTTAGAGGAATGTTAGGAAGAAACTGGAGCCTTGAGGGTGTGTGTGTGTGTGACGTGGTGTAAGAAGCCTGGAACAACACTGCAAAGTTATGAAGGAATAGGAGCCACTGACATCCCTTCCTGTTCCTTGTGTGCACACCACATGTTTGGAACTTGCGGTATGAAATATTCTTTCTTTTCTGAATACATTAAACATGCCACTTCAGAAAATTTCCAAGATTTCCAGTTATGATGGCTAAATTGAAATGTTTCAACATCTGCCCTAGTTTTTCAAGCAGTTTCTCAACATGGAAAACCATGCCAATCACTCAGCATTTAGCTCATCTGCCTGGAACCCTGGAAGGCCAACGGGGATCCTAAAGCTTAACTGTGCAAGAGGAAAGGGGAGGAAAGACATCTTCTACCTCACGAATGTGGGACAGGACTCATCATGGAATCTGCGTGCTGGTGTTGACTCTTTTACTAAGCTAGTTGGGAATTCTTAGCCAACTCTCTCTGAACTTCAGTATGCTATTCATCACAGAAAAGGTAGATTTTGAAAAAGGATGAATTTGGGTTCGTTGGACATCAACGAACCCCTGGAGATCATTGGAAAATCTGATGTATGTACATGTGTCTTCCTCGAAGACAGTGAGTGGGTCTCAATCTCCCTAAAACCACCACACTTTAACACAGCTCCTCACGCTGTGCTGACCCCCAGCCATAACATTATTTTTGTTGCTACTCATAACAGTAATTTTGCTACTGTTATGACTCATAATGTAAACATCTCATATGGGGGATATCTGATATATGACCTCCAAAGGGCTCACGACCCACAGTTTGAGAAATGCTTTTTTAAGAAGTGATTTTCATTAGATTCTCTGAGAGGTCTGAGTTCAAATTTTTTAGAGTCATGGATTCTGGTACTTGCCTAGATTTACCCCCACCCCACTCTCAGCTATGAGAATCTCTGTGTCTGTGTTTCAAGACATCTGTCCAGTAGTTCACCATCATTAGGCGCTTTGATCCATGTGTTGCACAGCTGAGCATAAGACGAGACATGAGTCCACTGGGATCATAATGCTATTGTGACCATCATCAATAAAGTGGGAAGAGGAGGGAAAGACGTGTTTCCCACTCAGATATGTCATTGCACTACACACCCATGAACTATGTATGCCAGCCTGCCTCAAGTTCATTGCTGGGGAGCCAAGCTCTTCCCCTCGCCTCTTTGAATGAAGTGTTTATACTCAGTATTTAAAGCAATGGGTACTGGGCTGGGGATGGGGCTCAATAGGAAGAAAGATCACCCTGAATACTCCAGGTTTGATTCTTAGTAACACACACACACACACACAGAGAGAGAGAAAGAGAGAGAGAGAGAGAGAGAGAGAGAGAGAGAGAGAGAGAGAGAGAGCGCAAAACCTCAATGGCTCTTTTACACGCTAATCTGAAAGTTAAGTTTTTTTTTTTAATTATTTTTATTTCATGTCCATTCATGTTTTGCCTGCATGTATGGCTGTGTGAAGGTGTCAGAGCCCTTGAAACTGGAGTTACGGGCTCTGGGAATTGAACCTGGTTTCTCTGGAAGAGCAGCCAATGCTCTCAATCGCTGAGCCATCCATGTCTCCAGCCCAAAAGTTAAGTTTTAAAATGACAAAAAAAAAAAAAAGAAGGAAAGAAAGAAAAAAAAAGTGAGAACTACTACAGACCTGTAGGTCATAGAATCATTGAAAAACTTTTGAATTAAAGATCCTCCACCCCATCCCTGTTTTACACATAAGAGAGATGGAACCAGAACCCAGAGAGCTCACCACTTTCCAGTCCAGGCTCCTTGCTTCCTATTGGTTACCCAACAAGACAGCAGAGTGTAGAATGGAAGGTGTGGATCTTGTGGGACACAACCATGGCAACGATAACAAGAAAGCCGGCGGGGGGGAGGAGGGGGTGGACCAAGCCGGACCTGAATAGTGAGAGATGGCTCAGGATGCTATCCGAGGGGCTAGATTCACATTGAAGAGTTGGGGTACGTGGCCTCACTCACTAGCAGGTTCAAAACGAACATGAAGCCAGCTGATCTACCCTTGCTCAGACTGTTAATCTCTCCCATACTTCCCAGCTCTCCTGCTAGTCTGTGCAGTTTCTACAAAAAGAGGCTTTAATGCAAACCGCCCATGAGAGAAACATCATGAAAAACTCCCCCCTTGAAAGGACCAGTAGAATAAGAGAGGGTTTTTTTTTTTACCCCCAGGCAAGTCTGAATTTTAATTTTGGCTTTTGTGAGGACTCCTCGACATACCAAGGCTCAAAGCCGGGTTACAAAGAGGAGTGGATCCAACCAACACAACGGCTTTCCTGGTGTGCTACTGACCCAAGGCTGGATGCCTTTTGGAGAGGAGGTGCCCTTAAGACCCCTCCCTTTTGATGCCCGTCTCTGATTTGAATAGTTTAAGCAACTTAGATCCCAGGACATCCCAAGTCTGCATCTGTTAATGGCCAGGTAAGGCAAACATCAGGTGCAGATGAAGATTCACGAGAGCTTCAAGTCAGCCATCCTTTCTCTTCTTGCAGGCGGTTTGTTTGTGAGTTTGTGAGATGGACTCGGAGAGAAATCAAGCTGGGAATCAACGCAGCATCCTGTTTTCCCCACTAAAGAAATGATTACACGCTGGGCGGTGGTGGCTTGTGCCTTCAAGGCCAGCCTGGTCTACAGAATGAGTTACAGGACAGGCTCCAAAGGGACAGAGAAACCCTGTCTTGAAAAACAGACAACAACAACAAAGCAAAAAAAGAGAGAGAAAGAAAGAAATGATCACACACCTAGTAAGAGCTCAGTAAAGAAGGAACCAGGACGGGAGCGATGGCTCAGTGGCTGAGAGCACTTGCTGCATGTGCAGAGGACTGGGCTCAGTTCCCAGCACTCATGGGGCAGCTTGCAACTGCATAACTCCAGCTCCAGGGGGATCCGATGCCCTCTTCTGACTTCCATGGGGCAAGAGGCACATACACGGCGCACATAATACACATGCAGGCAAAAACTCATACGCATAAAATAAGCAAATCTAAAGTAAAACTTAAAAATAAATAAAGAAGGAACCGTGAATAGTCATAGCCTCTGATCTCTGTCTCAGTCGGGCCCTTCACGGACTCTCCTCCCTCATAAATTAGATGAGCACCGTTGATGGTGACATCCAGGCCTCCCAGCTGACCCCAACCACTTGAACCAAGTCACTGGCCACGGTGCATGGCACACGATACACAGTCTGCCTTCAGCTCCCACTTCTGCTCATTATGAGCCCGAGGCTTTGATGGCGTTCCCTGACCTCTGTACACCTCGATTTCATCGGCAATATGAGATTAGGCCTAACAGGTCTCCAGTGAGGCTGGTGTGAAGAACAGAGTTATTAACAAAACCATCCACATTAAAGTGCTCGGCATAAAAAGGACTCGTATGACAGTTGTCTCTACTAAGGCAACTCTGCGTTTGATTCTACTGCACATCTGAGTTTTGGTAGCTTAGAGGTGTGACTCCGGGAGGTGACTCCGGGAGGATGACGAAGGTGCCGTCTAGCCATGCCAGCTGGGCTGCAACAATTGGCCAATATCTCAAAGAGCTGAGAAAGGAGCCCCTCCTCTTCCCTCCTTGGGCCATCGCTCTCTGCTTATACCATAGTGGTTACCAGCCTGGGGGCGGTACACAGGCATGCCAACCTGTGTGTAAGTTTTCAGAGAATGTCTGCAAGCTCTGGTCACCGTGCCAGGTGGCTCTTTAGATCTCCCTCACCTCTACTGGTTCTTCCGAGCTCCAGTCTCCATCCAACTCCCAGAGATACTGGCTCTCAAACCTGGGGACACCCTGAAAACCATCTCATTTGCTTGGGGCGAAAGCTAAGGAAACAAATCTGCCCAGGGTTACCTGGCTAGTCAGTTCAAACCCACTGGTTAGCTCTCCTCCACCCTCGGGTCCGCCACACCTGGCATACTCTTCGGATTTCTGAACTCCAGCTAACTTTGGGTTTGGACTCCAGGTGGACAGGATCCCTGCTTCCTGGCACATGCTTGGACTTTGTTGGCTTGTCCCGCTGCCTTCCTGGCCTGGTCCCTCACAGGTTCGGAGACCTCCTCCAGCTCTTTGCACACATTGCCCCTGGTCCACAGAGCTGTCTGAGTCCAGCCCAGCCATACCAGCCTGTGCTTTATGACATTCCCACCTCTGGAGACCCTCCTGGTGGACACCGCCTAAATAAGGACCACCCAGAAGGGCTCTTTCTGCCCCGAGTCAGGTTCAGAAGGGGGCAGAGTCTGGTCTTTCCTTCTGTCGCCTCCTTTCTGCATCGGTTTCAAGGACTTCAGACTCCCTTCGCCCAGGCTCTTCACATTCCTGTCTTCCGTTTTCTCTGCTTCTCTGGCTTTTCCTTTCTCTCCTTCCCGGGGTCACATTCAGCCTGCATTTTCTAGGGGGTCACCTGGCTTCTTGGTGCCTCTTGCACCCTGCCCTGTTTCCCTCTCTACCCTTTGCTCCTTCCTTCTCTCCTCTCCTCCCTCCCGCTTCCCCATCAACACATCTGTTTCTGATCTCAGCGCTCAGAGGCGCCTGTTTGAAACAAAAAGCTCCCCCCACCCTCAAAACCTGGCACAGAAAACCCTGGATGAACCTTTCCTCCTCGGCTCTCCACTTTCCCCTGGTACTCCTGAAACCAAACCGCTCGCTGAAAAGTACCCTCCACACCAAACCGTTCTCCGCTAAACTCCACCAGGAAACGCCCCCACCCCGTAGCTGGCTGGAGGGCCCAGATGTGTGAGACATTTCGATGGCCGACTGGGCGGTCCTCCGCTGCCAGATGCGCCCCTCGGTGGCGCGGAGGCAGGGACCGAGTGGTTGCGGCACTCCGGGACTGCAGGGACCACAGTGCTGAAGGCGGGTCTCCACCCAAACGCAGGGTGGCGTTTGCCCAGGGCCATCCAAACTCCCGCCCTCCCCAAGACACTCACCTAGCCAGAGGAAGAAGAGGGACATCCCGATCCCCAGACACAGACACTTCCCGGCTCAGCGCTGCTTGGCTGCAGGGCGACCGAGCGCAGCCGACGGACCTTCTGCTAGCAGGGCGCGGCGCCTCGGGGTGCGCGCGGGGGGCTGCAGCCATGTGCGGGCGCTGGCCCCGCGCCCGGGTCCCTTGCGCGCTGCGCTCCCGGGGCACCGAGGGCTTCTAGCCCTGGCTCCACCAGCTTGCGCCGGGACGGGGGCCGGGCCCTGGGTCAGGGAGGAGAAGGCGAGGCGGTAAGGCGCTACCGCTTCGTGGAACACTTTTCCCTGTTTGGAAAGAAAACCGACTGGAGAAAGAGAAAAAAAAATTGAGCTGGAACCACACGGCTGCCTCCTACCGCAGCCCCTCCCTCCATCCCTCCCCTCGCCCTCCCTTCCTTTCGCTCCCGCCCTCCCTCTCGCGTTTGGGGTTAGCTGCTGGGGCTGCTTTACCTCCCACCCGGGAGGGAGGGCCGCGGCCCGGGGTGATCGAGGGGGGCGCTCGGTGCCAATTGATGCGGTACAGGAGAGAATCTGCAGTACTTCGGCCAAAAGCCGGTGAATGCGGCCTTCTCAATTCTGTTCTCAATTCTGTCTTTTCTCTCCCTGATCGCTCTACTCTTTTGTATATTTTTCTCCCTCACAATGCTCTATGCTCTCTCTCTCTCTCTCTCTCTCTCTCTCTCTCTCTCTCTCTCTCTCTCTCTCTCTCACACACACACACACACACATACATTCACTTTTTTTTTGCGGGAGGGGGAGGGGGAAACAGGGTCTCACTATGTAGCTTTTTGTTGGCCTGGACGGCTATCTATGTAGACCAGGCTGGCCTCGAACTCACAAATCTCACAGAGCTCTAGCTGCTTCTGAGCGCACCAGCACACCGGATTTTGTTCACATTCTTGCTTCTTCTCATCTCCTTCCTCTTCTTTCTGGTTTCCCCAGCCTCCCATTTCTCCTCTCCGGTCCCTTCTAGGTCTGGTTAGGTAGGTATGAAGTTACTGGGGTCACCATGTAAATAGTGGGTTTGTGCAGTGGTGGGTCATTAAAACGGTTTTTTTCTGGCCTTCCTCTGTGGACCCTTTGCTGCCTTTGCCTTTGCTCCTTGTCTTTGCTATTTACAGTCACCAGCTGTTAAATCTGCACAGGGCTGAGCCAGCCACTCTCCCAGAGAAGTGGAAATCTGAGGTTCAAGGAAATGTGAAGCATTAAGATGCAGACCTGTATCCCAGCACTTGGGAGGCTGGGGCAGGAGCATAGCCAAGAGTTCACATCTACCCTGGGCTAATTTAGTGAGTTTTCCAGCCAGCCTAAGTTAGGTGTAACCAGCTTTGCAGGGATAAAGAAATGACAGACCTGTGTCCTGCAATCTGGCTGTCAGACTTTTAAAACAATGAATCCCAATAAACTGGAATTCCCCCCAGGCATCTCATATTGGGAGAAGAAAAAGCACAGTGCCTAGAACAGCCAGGAAGAAAACTTTTCTCCTGGAAAGGAATTTGCAATGTGTTGCCACCTTACTGCAGAGACAGAAACTCAGTGATGGGCAGGCCCACACCTCGAATGGAAACTGCATACAAAGAACAACTCGGGCTCTACTTAAACACCAGCTCCAGAAAACAGCAAAGATGGATTGGGGCAGAGCATTGTGGCTCTATTCCTCTTCCCAGTGTGACTGCTGCCCTTTTCCTGTCCCAGGAGCACTATCTAGGAGATGGGCAGAGGGCAGGAGACTGGCAGGCCCACAGGGAAGAGCCTGGAGTCAGAGAGAGCAGAGAAGAAAGGTGGGGCGGGGGAGGGGATGGTGCTCAGGTGTCAGAACTCTTCCTGACACTTTTCCTTGTGCTGTGGAAAACCCTAGACCAGGTCTTTCTAGCTCCAGCCCATTTATGTCCCGGAGAACTGGCTGAGGGTGCTGCCACTCACCTTTAGTCCCGCCTCCTAGACTGGGAGCTGGGGCCAGAGCTAAAGCAGCATTCAGCTGGGCAGTTAACTTGGGACCTGATCCCTCCTTTCTGGCTCCCTTAGCCCCTAGGACTGGCTTAGCCCTTTGCAGTTGTACTGAAAGTCAGTCCCATTTCACAGATGAGGAAAGTAGAACCCAGGAGAGATTGCATAACTCTTATACTAGCTAGAAATGTTGTCAAAAGTCTGGGTTGTTCTTGGGGTTTGGGGATATTAGCCCCAACACTTCCTTGGCACCCACCCACTTCCTTTTCTTCCCCACATTCTGTCCTGACAATACAACCCAGGCTTCATGTGTGGACTTTCTTACTCTGTTTTAGAGGGTAAGAAAACCATCTCTTAGGAGGGTAAAATATCCTTCTCTAACTTGGAAAATGTTAAAATTCTTCCATTCCAATAATCGATAGCTTAAATATACTATTTTTTTTTGAGACAGGATTTCCCTGTGTAATAGTCCTGGCTATCCTGGAACTCACTCTGTAGACCAGGCTAACCTCACACTCACAGAGATCTCCCTGACTCTGCCTCCCGAATGTTAGGTCTAAAGGCATATGCCATCACCGCCCGGCTATCTACTACCTTTCTGACACAATTTTTATTGCTTCTGTCAGAATTTCACATCATGCACCCCACTACCACCCATTTTCTAGTCCCTACATAGTCACCATTCAATCCCCATAGAGTCCCCCACAATAGAAAATTTTAAAAATTAAAACCAAACAAAACTAAACAAAAAAACCACTTAACTCCCTTATCTTCCCCACCTCTCCACCTCTCTTGGGAGCTGCAGGTGGGTCACACAGTAGACCCTTTGGTACGTTCAGCTTTACTGGCAAATGTTCATTGAGGTGTGTTATTGGTTTGTTCAAGACCTCTGGCTTCTGGTCCACTGTCAATACCGGACTTTCACCAAAATGCCTCGCAGATATCTGTTGCCCCAGTCACGGAGATCCTGTAACTATGGTTCCACAGGACCAGTCCCTTCACACATTCTGATAATCATAGATGGGGTAGATATTGGGGTGAGCCAACTCAAAGCCCTGGATTTGGGTCTAGGTGGTAGCTGATCTGGTCAGTCTGGGGCAGCTAGGACTGTCTACCTTGGTCAAGGAGAGGAGTCGGCTCTTCTACCCCCATGTCATCAGGGCCAGCTCTCCCATGCCTGTGGTGAGGGGTGGGGCCGTCTCTCTTGTGTCCAGCTCTCCTTTGTGGGGCCAGCTCTCCTGTGAGGGGCAGAGCCAGCTCTTATGCTTCAGTGGCCAGTAAGGGTCACAGCCAGCTCTCCCATGGCCAACAAAGCGTGGTGCTGGCTCAACACAGCCTTCAGATTTCAGCACACATGGTTCCTATGGGTCACGGTAACATGGGTCATGGAGATCAACCCAGACCTGAGCTGCAGGAGGACCATGGACCTTCCATAGCAGATGGGCCCGGGTGTCACCATGGCCCCAGTGCACACCACCCAGATTAGTATGGCCCCGGTGGTACCAACATGGTCTCAGGTGGTTGACCAGATCCCAGGTATCCACATGGTCCATAATGGTAACAGGAGCCATGGACAACAATTGAGACCCTGGCTGTTGTAGGACCATGAACCCATACATGTCACTGAGCAGTAGTTTGGACCTGGATGTTACCATGGCCCCAGATGGCAGCACAGTGCACTGAGGTCAGCATAGCCCATTTACAGTGTGGCCCTTGGACAATAACATGGCCCCAGGTGGCAGCCCAGAACCTGGACATCCACATGGCTTCAACATCCACAGAAGCACAGACATCAGCACAGACACTGGCTGTTGTAAGGTCATGGACTCAGACATGGCCTTTGATCACAGCTTGGGGCTGGACAGTACCATGTTCCAAGGTGGCAGCACAGACCATTTAGATCAGTATGGCCCCAGTGGCATAAGGCATATATGGTCCATGGCCCTTGGACCATATATGCCTTATGCCAGGTGGCTGACCAGACCCTGGGCATTCATACAGTTTTCAGTGGTAACTGGAGCCATGCACATTATAAAATATTTAAAAGGTTTATTTGATTATGAAGTAATTTTTTTTGTGGGGGGAGTGGGTGTCTGGGAGAGGGACTTACTGGATGATAGCCTTGGTTGGCCTGGAACTCACAATGTAGTCCAGGCTGGCTTTGAATTCATAGACAGTCTCCTGTATTTGCCTCTGGAGTCCTAGGATCAAAGGTATGTAGCAACAAAGCAGGCAATATTTTTTAAAATATTTATTTATTTATTTTGTATACAACAGTCTGCAGGCCAGAAGAGGGCACCAGGCCCCATTACAGATGGTTGTGAGCCACCATGTGGTTGCCGGGAATTGAACTCAGGACCTTTGGAAGAGAAGGCAATGCTCTTAACCACTGAACCATCTCTCCAGCCCCCAAAGCAGGCAATTTAAAAAAAGAAAAACTTTAACCACTTAACTAATAGGGTACAGCCACAACTATAAATTGTATATGAGTATGTTGAGAAGTGAATTCTTTATAAAGGCCGAGGGAGGTAGGAAGGAGACTCTTGGAAAGATCCTTTCCTGCTATTTCTGGTTCACAGTTTTAAAAAATGCTTGACATCATTTCAGACACACCCAGAAGTAGTAAAAACAGTACAAAAGTCCCTGGATGCCCTTTCCTCCGTTCCTCCTCTTTATTGCTTTTTAGGAAAGGTGCATTTTGTAAGCTTCTAAAGTAGCACTTTTATTCCGCTGCTACCTTTCTCTGGCTGGAGGGACGTGCCCCTGAGGACAGACATGCGCAGGCCTGGCAGATGTGTGTTTAGAGCCACATCATCCGCGCTGAGGGTATCGAGATGCCTCCGGCCCACGGTTGTTAGTCAGCAGAGCTAATTAGATCTCACTGAGCTGTGATCTTGAACACCCACTTTTCCCAGGTCCAAATCTTGTGACCACTAGGAAGCTGATGCATCTTCCTTGGGTGGGGCTCTTCCGCTCCAGGAGATGACTGACCTCAGTACAGAGTAGAACTTCTGGGGACAGTTTGCAAGAGTTTTCCACTGGCTGCACATCCTGGTTCCTCTGGGAGAATCCAAGGATCTATATGGCACTCTTATCATTGGTGGACCGTCACGTCCAGTGGGAGAGACGACTTCAACGTGTGAAGTGGTTCAACAACAACGCAAGGAAGTAATGCTGCAAAGTTTCCAAGTTAACCCTGACAGTAAAAGCGAATGCTGGGCATTCCAAGAAAGGAAAGCCCACTGTGGAGGGGCGGGGTTGGAGAACAATGCCTCTGTCTCAAGGATGAACAGAACTGAGATAAAGAGAGGACCTGGCAAAGGCCCTGGGCCAAAGGCATGGAGTCTACACGTTTAGGACATACTGATTGAAAAGTGAAATGAAAATTGAGTGTGGGAGCAAAACACCCTGGAACGCGGGACCCAAGTAAGAGGGTGACAGTTTCTGAATGTCAGGCAAAGGGACTGGAGTTTGTTCAGCATCTTCTCATCAAAACCATGTTAACAGGAAATACCTTGATGACCACAAAGTTGGTGATCTGGGAGCGGGGAACTACTTAGCATCTCCCTCACTAACCTTCATCTTCCCACTCCCAACTTTCATGTAAACATTAGACAGTGTCTCAGTGTTTTGGTTTTCTGTTTGGTTGGTTGATTGGTCTTCATTTTGTTTCTTTTGAGTCCGAGTCTCATGTAGCTCAGACTGACCTTAACCTTGATACACAGCTAGGAAGACCTCAAACTTCTGATCCTTTTGCCTCCAGTTCCTGCGTGTTTACATTACAAGTATGCACTCTCAAAGCCCAGCTTGTCTCCAGATTTTGTAAGGAATTTTGAATATACAGCTTTATGGGCTGATGAGCTGGAGATATATCTCATGCAAGAAACCCAGGTCCAATCCACCATTCCACATTAAACTGGCATGGTGGTGCACACCCGGAATCCCAGCTCCAGGAGCAAGAGACAAGAGGATTAGAAGTTCAAGGTCATCCTCTGCAGTGTAAGAATTTGGAGGCCAGTGTGGGCTACGTGAGATCCTGCCCTCCAAGAAGGAGGAGGAAAGAGAAAGGAGGGGGAGGAATGAGGGAAATGAAGAAGGAAGGAAGCACGTGTAGCTGTTTCTGGGGCAGGTGTGTGCAGTCTCTGTATGGGGGAATCATTGTGAGTTTGACGCTGGGCTACAGGGTGAGACCCTACCTCAAAACAAAGACATACATCTTTTACTCTTATTCTTGCTCTCTGGGGCGCCAGAGAGTAGCACCTTATATCTCCTCTAGAAAAGTACTAGGGCCTTCATGGGGTTGGGTGGGGGTGCATGATGCTTTGGAGGTAACCTAGGAGTGAGTTAGAATGTTTTGCATTTAAAACCTGATAGAGGAACATGGGGAAACAAACAGAAGGTACATTGAAGAGAGATCAGACAGGGCAAAGTGTCTAACAGTTACTGTGTGTGAGGGCCCGTGGGGAAGGCAGAAGAGGCACCAAAAGTGAGGGTAGGAGACCTAACAATGTTCTATAGGCCGAGCTTGTTTCCTTTTGAGACAGGGTCTTGCTGCATAGCTCTGGCTGGTTTAGAATATGTTATAATACGTTATATAATGCGGGGTGACCTTAAACTCATGAATGTCTTCCTTTCTTTGCCTCCCATGTGCTGGGATTGCGGGCATCGGTCACCACACTCGGTTTTCTATGCGCTAAGGTAAATGGCAGCCATCTATGTGCCCCACAGTATCACATTACAGTGAGGAAGCCGGGGTTAGGGAAGGAAAGCAACTGTACCGCACGCCATGGGTAGTAAACAATTAAGCCAAGTCGTAAAGTCAGAAGAGCCAAACCACCTTAGACCTCACTGCCTTTGGTTTGGACCTGACAAAATGGGGGAGTTGAGCAAGTCAACTTGTCAGGCTAAAACAAAATGACTCAATTACTTTGAGAGATGGTAACGTTGAAGGAAGACTATCATTATCAGACCATCTGTCATCTAGATTCCTGTTTTTTTTTTTTAATTAATAATTCAGAGTTGAGGGTGTAACTAAATGGCAAAGCATATGCCTACTAAAAACAAAACAACAGCAAAACAAAACAAAAAACACTCAGCAAATCCACTGGGTACCTAGTATGGGCCAAGCACTAAAAATCAATGGTGCCTAAAGAACAGTTGTCCTTGCTCTGAAGAGTGTGGTGTGAATTAAGGGAGACGATGTGAAAAACCAATCCATGGAATGAGAGTGCAGCTCACAGCAGGACCCTGAGCAGAGTTTGCAAAGGACAAAAGTCTGGGAGAAAAGCCTGAGAATTCCTCTCCATCCACAGAACCCACCAGGTGAACTTAGCTGGGTGCACACAAGCACTTTCGGAAGATCACACAGGAAGAGGCAGCCTGACCCCATCAGCTTTCTTTTGTGGGTCCCCTGCTAGCAGCTCTGTACACCCCACCCTGCAGGATAAAGTGTTCAGGCTGGAATACAAGACCAAGCAAGGCTGTGTGTGTCATATACAGGACACCTGTGCACTGTGGTGCCAGCAAAGAACCGATTCCAATGGGTGACACTTATGGTCGGCCTGTCTGCCATAGTGCTAACTGCTTAGCTAATGTTTGCCCAAAGCCTTCGTCCAATTTGTTGCTGAGGAAATAGCTGGATGGGGTTTCGAGAGTCCTGGATTTTTACTGGGTTGATAAGGATTCCTCACACAAAATATTTGAGGCTATCCTCATCAATTCATTCCATGAAGCCACCTGGAAGAAATCCCGAAACCCAGTGGGTCACCAAACCCATTCCCAAACACAGAGAGGTGTGGGCTCATGCCACCAAGTTGCAAGAATTGGAAAGGGGCCGTGAGTTGCACACACTCTTGGTGACTCTCACTGTGCCATGCAGCTCGGAGAAGGCACAATACTTCCAAGCTCCACCGTCACTGCTAACATAATGATGCTTGTGAAATTCATAGCCCACGAGCAATTTAGGTTGACTGAAAAAAGAAAGGAATGTTTACAAACTGAGGGGCAGAGGGCCACAGCGGAAAGACAAAGACCTCTGAGATCTCCCCATCCCACTGGGAACTATAGACCACATCCCTCCCACGAGGTACTGAGGATGCCACTCGGAGCATTGCAAATGCTGGACTCATGAGCCGCAGCTGGGATAGCTGCAGCAACATTGTATCATCTTTCAGTGCCTCTGCGGTGATGGATCCACCTGGGTGGTATCCTTGCAGATGAGGTTCGGACTCACGAGGATGAGTGGGAGGGTGGAGCTGTGGGCGGCCGGGAAGGGTTCTGGGTTGGAGGCAGCAGGTTCGGAAGCTGTATAAGTCCTCTTGAGTCATTGCACCTTCCTGGCCTCGGCCTAGCAGCGCCATGGAGAAGGCGCCTGCTGCAGTGTCTAACACATACGGAACTCGGTAAATATTTGTTCTAACCAAAGCTGAAGTGGAGTGCATAGAATTCCATTCTGTGCAGTAAACAGAGCCAATTTCTGTCTCATTTCCCTTTCCTACTCAAACAAGGTTATCTTTATATATTCTTTCCTTGCTCACAAAGATGCTTCTCAACCTGGCTATTCAGTGTGTTTCTTTTTATGGCTGGACAGTAAGAGGCCCCAGTTGACTTTCAAGGTTTGGCCAGGGTGACTTTAACGGAGGCTGTGCCTAGGGCTAAGTAATGACGTGTTCTCCTCACCCTGGGAGAGAAAGTGGCTGTTTTCTTCCTGAAGGGTCAGGCCAAGGAAGAGGTAAGAGTGTTCTGGATCTGGATCTGTCGTCAACCTCCCACCTGTGGGGACAGCTGAAGAGGCCGGGACTTAGCGGTCACTGTTTCTGGGAGGATGTTTGTTCACGAAGAAAATTAATACTGCTGCCTCTGCAGCAATACCCAGGATTTTTATCCCTCTACTCTTGGATCTTTGAGGGAGGCATGGGCGACTCGAGGAGCTGATTCACAGCGGGAGCCCTTGCAATTTCTTCCTCCTCCTTCTCTGGGAGCAGTGTGCTCGGGGCTTTCCAGCGTTCTCATCCTTCCCCTTTTAGCTCTCATGGAACTGAAAGTGCGCCCGGTAGTCCAAAGTGCATCTGTTAGTCTTCATCATCAGCACAACTGGCTTGGAATCGCTATGGAAACACACCTGGGGAGGGGGGTGTTTATGAGGGTCTTTCCCAAAAGGTTAACCTGAAGACTCACCTTGAATGT
Organism: Alexandromys fortis; assembly: GCF_014885135.2. Lineage (NCBI taxonomy): Eukaryota > Metazoa > Chordata > Mammalia > Rodentia > Cricetidae > Alexandromys > Alexandromys fortis. Next base: position 646,192 of record NW_026068613.1, read on the forward strand.
GGGTGTCATCATCCAATAAACTGGGGCCCCAGGTTGAATAAAGAGGAGAAAGCCAGCTGAGTACCAGTGTTCTCTTTCTGCTTCCGGTGACCGACACATGCTCCTTCCAAAGTAGCATGCTCTCTCTGCCATAATGGAGTCTACCCTCCATCTCTGCGCCAGAGCAAGCCTTCGCTGCTTTTGGCAGGTGTTGCATCACAGCGGTGAGAAAGGTAGCTAATCCCGTGGTTCTCAACCTGTAGGTGGCGGCTCCTTGGGGTCAAATGACCTTTTCACGGGGGTCACATATCAGATCTCTTGCATATCAGATATTTACATTACAATTCATAACAGTAGCAAAATTATAGTTATGAAGTAGCAATGAAAATAATTTTATGGTTGGGGGTCACCAACCACACCATAAAAAAGTATACTAAAGTGTTGTCGCATTAGAAAGATTGAGAACCACTGCTCTAATCCATTGTCCCTAACCTGAGCACAGTCCTTAACCCCTCTCTGCTTGTGTGATTCCATAGTTGCCTTTCTCATTTGACTGTTGAGAAGATTGCTAGAGTCTAGGAGGAAGGGTCCCAGTACGGAACAACTTGGTGCTCAGATTGGTTAGCTCCCTTCTCTCTTCCTCTTAAGAAGTGCCCACAGTCTGTGTCCCTCTGCAGCTTCTACTAGCTGAGGGCCCTTTCAGGTCTCAGAAAAGAGGATGGCACCTTCTCCCTCTTTTAAAGATAAGTACAGTCTAGTGATCACCTAAGAAATACACAGCAAAAGGGATAGAGAAGAATATTTCTCAGCAGGGCATGGTGGTGCATGCTGTATTCCCAGGAGGCTCATGAATTTAAGGCTAGCCTCATCTACAAAGAGAAACGCGCTCTTAAAAATAAGTAATTATTTTTAAAAAGTGTTTTAAGACCTGGAGAGTGGACTCAGCGGTTGAGAACCCTCACTGGCTGCTCTTCCAGAGAACCCAGGTTCAATTCCCAGCACCCAAATGGCAGCTCACAACTGTCTGTAACTCCAGTTCTAGAGGGTCCAACATCTTCACATAGACATGTGTACAGAAATATAAAATAAAATAAAAAGTGTTTTTAAAAAGAGTATCCCTGTATTGTTTCCTTTCTTCTCATTGTTCTCCATCTTGGAGTCAACAGTAAAGGAAAGGGGGGTTCATAGGATTCATTCTAGCTGATCATGCTCAGAAATGCCCCCAGGACATACATGGGAGAGCTAAGGTCAAGCACCAGGGCTCAGATTCCGAAGGTGACAGGAGCATCAGAGAGACCTGACCTAAGGTCCTTATTTCACAGTGCAGGACAGTAGTAGCTCAGAGCGGACATCTGTGAAGAACCTTCCCCTGACTCCTAATTGCATGTTCTTGCCACTGTCCCCCTAACTGAGCTGCTGTGGTTTCTGAGTGGCAGCTTTTCCAAGGCAAAGGCCACCTGGAGGGTGGGCAGATCCATGCCCACCTTCATTCTGTAACCTAACCGTGACCCGTTTGAGTTTTCTCCCCTAAGAATCCAACATCATTTCCCTCTGCTGCTGCGTAGGCACCTAGCAGAGACCAGAAATTACCAAACCGGAAGACAGAAAGGTCTTTATCTTCCCAGCTAGGCTCCTGCCAGCATGAGGGCCTGAAAAATGAGCCCCGGCCTGAGTCCACAGTCGCTCTACGGCTATGCAGCTGTTCAGCCGGATGGCCCTGTGAGTGCCTTTGAATCCAGCTTGCTCATCTCGTAGCTGGAGAGTCACCCAAGGGAAGTTCTAGCTCAGGATTCGGCTCTAGCTGGAGGTGCAGGCAAGTCTGCAACCAAGCTGCCCTATTGTGAGTCCTCTTCTCTTCCTAGAGTGTGGACAGACAGCTCACAGAATGGCTGCTCTTCTCACCAATGGACCAGAAATGAGAATAGAAAACTAGATGGTGGCCTCTGGCAGAGAAAGGTGTGATAGAGCTGATGGAAAAGCTGGGATTTTTTTTTCTCTCTCTCTCCAGGTATTGAATGAGGCTTAACTGAGACCATCCAATGAGATAGGCGGGGTGGGGGGGGGGGATACAGCACACACAGAGCCCCGGCAAGTCTTGGGGTCCAGCCTGTGAGAAGCTTACAGTTTGTGGCTGAGATGCTCTGAGCTGTCAGCAGCTGCTTGCAGCTGCTCATTGACAAGACTGATGTGTGCAGTGGCCAAGCTCAGGAGGCAGGAGATGGGGAGGAACATTTCCCAACCCCCGCAAGCAGAGAGACTTGTGACTCAGAACCAGGACCTTGCATCTTCCCCAGCCATACCATTCCTAGGAGGTGGGGGGAAGGTAAATGACAGCTGTGGCCAAAACCAACAGTGTTCAACAGACAGCCAATGGCGGAGGGTGGATGTCAGCCAACCAAAATGGGCCCTTCCAGACATCACCCTTACTGAGCCAGCTTGAACAAATTATGAATCGCTGTGGCTCACTTACCTATCTGGAGAAAGCAAGGAAGTTATTGCCTTGTAAACCTCGGTTCTTCATGAAAGTGAGCTGAACAAGAAGAGGCGTCCACACTGTGGGTTTGGCAGAACCTAGCTGGAGGCCACCGTTCTTTCCCGTGTTACTCAGCTGCAGCAGAGAATCACTCAGCTCCCAAGCATTTGGTGTGGACCTGTGCTAGACACAGCAGATAAACATAGGAAACCGAGCCTGCGTTTTCTCTCCCTACCCAGGGAAAGCACGAAGAGACATGGACACACAATGTTTACTGCCTGTGGCAGGACTTGAACTAGGCAAGGTTGGGGGAGTTTCCAGTCTTACCTTAATAGCCCAAGCCTCCCCACTATTCCAAACCACATTACGGGAATTTATTTATTTATTTTAAGATTTATTTATTTAACTGGACAGTGGTGGCACACGCTGCTAATCCCAACACTTGAGAGGCAGAGGCATGCGAATCTCTGTGAGTTTGAGGCCAGCCTGGTCTACAAGAGCTAGTTCCAGGACAGGCACCAAAGCCACCAAGAAGCCTTCTCTTGAAAAAAAGATTTCTTTATTTATTATGTATTCAGTGTCCTGGCTGCATGTTTGCCTAGCCAGAGGAGGGCACCAGATCTCTTAATAGATGACTGTGAGCCACCATGTGGTTGCTGGGAACTGAACTCAGGCAGGGCCTCTGGAAGAGCAGCCAGTGCTCTTCTAAAGCATCTCTCCAGCCCCCGTTATGGGAGTTTAAATGTTCCGGTCAGGTACTGCAATTACAGCTCTGGAGATAAACAGATGTAGTTACATCTTATGCTCATAAAGCCCTTTCTTCTGACATATTTTAAAGATCTAATCTAGATTGTTCCTCTGAAGCTAAGGAAGAAGGATGCTCCACAGGCTTTGTTCATTCTACAACTCTACGACTGTTTGGGAAGAGCACCCTCCCCCCCTCCTCTGGATGTCTCATCCCACCCACAACTCTCTAAGTTCATCTTTGCCCACACAGACTCACGGCCTGCCTGTGCATACGTGTGGTTCCCAGAAGGCATACAGAGATACCATCTTATCTGTGCGGAGACTTCATGTACAGAGACCGCGTAATGAGAACGGTGTGAACTTCCCAGGGGGATTTCTGAGCTCCGAGTTCATTGTCTCTCAGCAGCTTCTGTGCTGCTTCCCCTGGTAACCAGTGGCTCCTTGGGACATTTCTGGATGAACCTAGCACTGCTGGTCAAGAGGTTTCATTAAGACCATTTTCCAGCCGGGTGGTGGTGGCGCACGCCTTTAATCCCAGCACTCGGGAGGCAGAGGCAGGCGGATTTCTGGGAGTTCGAGGCCAGCCTGGTCTACAAGAGCTAGTTCCAGGACAAGCTCCAAAGCTACAGAGAAACCCTGTCTCTAAAAACCAAAAAAAAAAAAAAAAAAGACCATTTTCCAAGCCGGGTGTGGTGGTGCATGCCTTTATTCCCAGCACTTGGGAGGCCAAGGCAGGTGGGTCTCTGAGAGTTTGAGGCCACTCTGGTTTACAAAGCGAGTTCCAGGACAGCCAGGGCTGTTACACAGAGAAACCCTGTCTCAAAATGACAAAATGAAACAAAAAAAGTCCATTTTTCTAGACCCTATGAATAAACCAACCTGGATAACTATGTATTTAAAAATTCATTTATCTGTATTCCTATAAAGACCACACACACTCACACACACACACACGCACGCACACACACACACACACAGAAAGAGAGAGAGAGAGAGAGTGAGAGAGAGAGAGAGAGGGAATAACAGGCATTGGCATAATTGAGATCCTTGTGTAGTACTGGTGAGAATGAAAAGTGGTATGGTCATTATGAAATAAAATACTGTATTTCCTTTAAAAATTGAAAATGGGTTTCTGAATTTGTTCCTCCAGTAATTGAAAGCAGGATCTCAAAGACATATTTCCATATCCGTTTTCAAAACAGCACTACTTACAGTAGCCCCAAAGCAGAAGTAATTCAAGTGCCCATCAGCTGACGAATGGATTAAAAACGTGTTTATCTCTACAGTGAAAACTGTGTATATTTTAAATGTCCTATTACTAGTTATCGCTGCAGTGCTGGGGTTGAATCCAGGGATGCTTGTGTGAAGGGAAGCGCTCTAGTAACACTGAGTGCCACACGTAACATCTTCCTCACACCTCAGGTCCACACAGTGGAACGTTATACTGCATCACGAAGGAAGGCAGGTCTGATGCAGGCGGACAACATGGATGAACCTTGAAGTCACTATGCCAGAGGACATAAGCCATTCCCAAAAGTACAAGGGCTGTACGATTCCATTTTTAAGAAGTATTGCACAATTGTATTCATAGAGGCAGAAAGCAGAATGGTGACTTTGGGAGGCTGAGCTGCAGGGACTTCGGGGGTTCTTGTCTTCGATGGGTACCTTTGATTGTCAACTTCGTGGGATTTAAAGCCACCATGAGAGCATACCTCTGGCTGTGTCTGTGAGGGCATTTGCAGAAAGGTTTTACCGAGAAGGAAAGACCCACTGTGAGTGTGGGCAGCACCATCCGATGGAGCAACGGAGCTGAGTACCAGTTTGCCGTCTCTGCTTCCTGACTGTGACGGCGAGACCGGTTGCCTTCCAACTCTGTCTCTACCTTTCTCACCACGATGTTTTTTCCCCATCTTAAGCCACGAACCAAAATAAACCCTTTCTCCCTTAATTTGCTGCTTGTAGGGATTTTGTTCACAGTAACGAGAAAGTAATGAATACAGTGTTTAGGAGGTACAGAGCTCCAGTTTGAAAAAAGGAAAGTTCTGGCAAAGGGTGATTGTGACAATTGCATACCAATATGAATGTGCTTACTGTCATTGAATTACAGGCTTATTTAGCTTGGGGTGTAACAGTGGTGACGTGTCTGTGTGACCACCAAAAAAGAAAAGTCTCCGCTGGAAGTTTTCGTGTATTGTACCACAATAAGAAGACAGAATCTTAGCCTGGCGTGGTAGGACACAGCCATGACCACAGCATATGAGAGGTGGAGGCGGGAGTAGCTGGTACTCAGAAGGTCATCCTTAACTACATGGTGACGTCGAAACTAGTTTGAGTTACACCAGATTCGATTTTAGAACTACAATGGCAGTAACAGCCACACCCCTAAATATACCTACATTGCATTCATTAAAAAAAAAAAAAAAAACAGAACCCTAGTTCTAAACCATCCAGATCAGATATGACATCATTAAGGTCAGGCTGGCCTCAAACTTTCTATGTAGTCAAGGATGGCATTGATCTTCTAACCCTACGGCTCCTGCCTCCTACCTCCCCAGCCTTGAGATTACAGCCCTGTGCCATCATGCCCAGTTTGTGTGACGCTGGGGTGGATCCCAGGGCTTCATGGGTGGTAGCAGGCACTCCATGAATTAGCTCATCCCCAGCCTATGTTATGGCAGAACTGAAAGAGCAAGACATTCAGTCAGAAAAGCCAGATTCAAGCCTTTGTTCTACTGCTTATTAGCAGTTCAATCTTGTTCCTGCTGGATTTAATTTTCCTTGTCAATTGGCCGAGAATTATAATATCTGCTTAGATAGCTTCGCCCAGCAGATGCAAAAATCCAATTAGACAATTCACATGGACGTGCTTAGCAAACCAGAGTCCACTAGATGGGCACAGAAGATTCTTCGAGAAGATGATGAGGTTCTCTCTGAGACTTACTGTAATAGTTTTCAACAGACTCTTGCCAAGTGGCCCCTCCTATCACACCTAAGTCCCATCTTACCAAGTCTCAGTTATTCCAGATTGAAATAACCTTTCTGCTGGGAGGCCTCCAGGTCCCAGATTTAGCCATCTGGTAGGTATCAAAAGGGACAGCAGGAACCCTCAGCAAACAGTTTGGAAACACAAACTTTTGGGGCCAAGGACAGAATTCTTTTCCAGGTCTGCTTTGGTTTGCAAATTCCTGGCTGTCATAGCAACCCCAAAAGCAAAGGAGGGCTGTTCAGTGTAGCCTTTGACTGCAGCCTGGCCTTGGGTCTGCTCAGGTTGGCTCTGTTGTACTCTGGGAATCACGCTATGCCTCTGGAGTTTTTCTGGCTGCTGGTTTCCTGTGCCTGGTGTCCCCCATCCTCCCATCTGGTGCTCTGTTTCTCTGTGGCTTTGTCAGATCACTAGTCGGGAGGGAGTCTTCGAAGGGGCCTCTGAGAGATGCCATTAGCTCCTCCGGTGGACACAAATGCTTGCTTTCATTGTGCAGATGTGCGAAGACGGCTTGGGGAGTGGGTGGCTGACAGCATTTCCATGGTAACCTTAAGTATCCTCATGCAGTCATCAGCTGGGCTCCGCTGACCTAGTGAAACCCTGGCAACCAATACTGTTTATCCCCTTGGGTGAGAGACCAAGACTTGCAGAAGACCTAATCAGTTTCACAATGAAGACATTCCTGTGAAATTGAAGTGAGTGCTCGGTTAATTAACAAGAATATTGGAGAATAGTTTATAGGTAAGTTTTCCCTTTTTGCAGAAGTCCTGATTCCATGCAATGATTGCCAAGAAATTATTCTTGGATCAAATTCCAAGATTAAAATAATAAAATATGCAATATTTTTTAGTAAAGGGCATTTTTTTTTGAGACAGAGTTTCTCTGTATAACAGTCCTGGCTGTCCTGGAACTTGATCTGTAGACCAGGCTGACTTCACGAGAGCCCCCTGCCTCTGCCTCCCAAGTGCTGGGATTAAAGGTGTGAGCCACCACTGCCCAGCTTAAATGGCATTTTTTATTGCTTATTTGTGGCAAGTCTTGTTTGCTTAGTTCAGGCTGGCCTGTGATTTACCATTCTTCAGGCTTAGATTCCTGCGTAATGAGCTCATAGCCAGCAGGAGACTGTCTGCATTAACTGTGATGCAGAATGGAGCCTCGGGTGGCTTCTGAAGTCTTCAGAATTTTCCTGCTCACTGCAAATGAGGATTCCCTTCCTTTCCTGTCTCTTTTATTTCCTCCCTCCCTTTGTTCTATCTCCTTTCTCCTTCTCAGTTCTTTCCTCCTCTTCTTATCCATCCCTCTTTCCTTGTTACTCTTTCCCTTCCTCTTCTTCCTTCTAGCCCCTTGTTTAGCCTCTGCCGTTCCTTCTTTCTTCCGTTCACCTTCCTCTTTCTCCCTGCCCACTGGACCCCCTCCCATGCCTGACTTCTTTTCTCTTTCCACCAAGGGCTGCATTGCTGTTTGACACGGAGGCATCATGAAGTCATTGAGAAGCTGTTGTGAACTAAGATGGCCTGTGTTCTTGTCGTAGGAACCTGGACACCTCACTGTCTGTCTGGCCCCTGGATTGTAAAATGAGGTCATACCATTTGTTTCCAAGAGTTCTTATGAAATTAAAGTCTATTAGTATAAAAGCATAGCACCAAATGCTGGCCGTGATCGTTTCTGCGAACAGTCTCTCTCCTCACTCCAGGAGGCTTCACATGAGAGCGGTTGCCACCGTGTCCTCTGTCACTGCAGTTTTTCTACCGAAAGCGTGCCAGAGCGATGCCTGCAATTCTAGCTCTTTTTTAAACTTCATATTTAACGTATGTGGTGTGTGTGTGTGTGTGTGTGTGTGTGTATGTGAAGAGTTTTGGTGTCTTATGTGTGAGTATATGTGTGTGTGGTGTATATATGTGGTGTGTGTGTGTGCTGTGGTGTGTATATGGTGTGGTGTATGTGTGGTGTGTTGTGTGAATGCTGTGGTGTGGAATGTGTATGTGTGTGGTGTGTGTGTGGTGTGGTGTGGGTATGATGTCTTGCTTGGTGTCTTCTGCTAACATTCTCCTACTTATTGCCTTGAGACAGGGTCTCTCACGGACCTGAAGCTCACTGTTTTGGCTAGAATTGTTATTCACCGCACCCCCGAGCTGTTCCAGATACACGCAGCTACGCCTAAGACTCACCCACTGAGCCATTTCCCCAGACCTCCTATATCTGAGTTGTATTCATTTATTTTTATTATTTATTATGTGGTGAATTGTTTTTGTAAGAGGGTATCGTAGCCAGAACTGGTCTCAAACATTGTAGGTTGCTAAGGCTGGTCTTGAACTCCTGATACTTCCGCCTCCCAAACACTAGGTTTAGAGGTATGTATCACTCACAACTGGCTTATACTTGAAATTTATGGATAGCTTATTAAGGCCAAAGATTAAAATGACATAAAGAATATTCTCTTGAAAAAATTTTCCTAGGACATAAAAACGAGAGAAAGGAAAGTCAAAGCTCTCTCGCACATCCACAGATGAGGCAGTCAAGGCTCTCTCTGCAGATGGGCCGGCGCCAGGGCCGGGGGTAGTGGGGCAAACCATGCATCCACCCTCCAGCTCCCAGCCAGCCATTTCCTGGAACAAAGGTTCTTCTACCTCTGCAGGTTTCCAGTGTACTGGATGTGTCAAGGTCACGATCTGCTGGAAGCAATGGCTTCCCACTTCACCCGTCCATTGTTCTCCTGCTTCTTGCTTCTCTCTTCTTCTCCTTCTCTTCTTTCTTTTTTCTGAGACAGGGTCTCTCTGGTTGCCCCCCCCCCCCTCCCCGGCTGTCCTGGAACTCGCTCTGTAGTCCAGGCCGGCCTTGAACTCAGATCCACCTGCCTTTGCCTCCTGAGTGCTGGGATGTGCACCATCACCCATCTCTTTTCTTCTTTTCTTTTTTCTCTTTTTTTTGATAATTTTTATTGTACTTTTTAAAATCCCTTTTATTGTCCGGCGTGTTTCTCTAAATATGTTAGTTTTTATTTTATTGAAAATAGATTTTTTTTCATACAAAATATTCTTAGTTTCTTAGTATGGCTTTCCCCTCCCCTAACTTCTCACAGTTCTTCCCCACCTCCCCTCCCATCTGGATCCATCCCTTTTCTTTCTCTCCTTAGAAAACAAGTAGACAACTAAGGGATAATAATAAAAAGAAACAAAATATATTAAGATAAAATGAAAGCAGACCAATTGGGATAGGACAAAACAACCAACAGAAAGAGCCAAAAGAAAGAGCTTAAGAAACAGACATAGACACAGAGATACACAAGTTCGCACCCACAGGAATCCCATAAAAACACAAAATTGGAAGCCATAATATACGCACAAGGGATCCATGAGGTTAAAAAAAGAAAAAAGCCCTGTCACAATATCGTGACCAATGCACCTCCAAAGACGCCTGTGAGCTTGTTTTCTTTTGAACATTGACTGCTGGGCACGGGGCCTACCCTTAAGAGTAGTTTGTTTCCCAGTGAGACTCCCGTGTAGAAAACTAATTTTTTCATTTGCAAGTGATTATCACCGGAGACGGCTTTTGTGTTAGGGATGGGGGCGTGTCCATTTCTCCTCTCAGTTCGAGGACCCCTTCTGGCACAGACATGTGTAGACACTGTGCATGTGCCTCAGTCTCTGTGTTCACACGTGTGTGCATGTGCCTTGGTCTCTGTGTTCACACGTGTGTGCATGTGCCTTGGTCTCTGTGTTCACACGTGTGTGCATGTGCCTTGGTCTCTGTGTTCACACGTGTGTGCGTGTGCCTCAGTCTCTGTGTTCACACGTGTGTGCATGTGCCCCGGTCTCTGTTTTCACACGTGTGTGCATGTGCCTCAGTCTGTGTTCACACGAGTGTGCATGAGCCTCAGTCTCTGTGTTCAAGTGTGTGCCGCCCGGCCCTGTTATGTCTAGAAGGCCTTGATTCCTTGACATCCTCGGTCTGCCATTCACGTTTAGGGATGAGTATTCCAAGGTCTCTCACTCTCTGTATCTGTCCGTCTGGCTGTGGGTCTCTGCATTTGTTCCCATCTGCTATAGGCTAGAACTGCTCTGAGGATGGCTGAGCAAGGCGCTGATCTCTGCGTAGAGCCAAATGTCATTAGGAGTCGTTTATTGCCATCTTCCTTTGACAAACCAGTAGCATCTGCTTTTCCCGGAGATCACTGGCCTATGTAGTCTCAGGTTCATGGCTACCCAAGGAGCGTTGGGTATGGGTCCCATCTCATAGAGTGGGCCTTGAATCCAATCAGATACTGGTTGGTTACTCCCACACCCTTCCCTTCTTAATCCCACAAGTTCTGCATCACATAGGGACTTCTACACAGGAAATTCTCAACTGTAGCAAGACTGGCATGGGATAACTTCTTTTCTGCTCCTTCTGCTTCTTGTTTCCTTTCTGTTTTTCTTCCTGTCTTTCAGCTTTTATCTGCCCTGCCATTTCATGTAATTTCTCTGGACAGCTGTCACTAGAGCGGAGATCAACGCCAAGCCAACTTTTCCTTCAACTTGCACTACTCATAAACCTTAAAATGCCAGAGACATCATTATCCTCCAGACTTCCCTGGGAGAATATGTCACAAAGAGGAGCTTCATCTGGATGTTCCTAGCTGCATGCGAGCTTGAAGACAGTCTAGACAGTAACCTTTATTATTTTTTCTAGCCTCTGAAGCCATGGTAGCGCTGAAGGTAGGTAGATTTTCTGATAAACCTATGAAGGAGTTGGGCCTTCAATGCCTGCAGCACATCGCTCTGCTCCTTGAGGCAATCTTTCATTGTGGCCCACAGTGCTGTCCATGGATCTGCAGCCTATACTATGGCCACACCAGCTACAGGATGACACGGAGCTCTGGCCCTTGCTGGAGGTTGCTCTCTCCCGTGTATGCTATTTAAAGTTGTGGTGGAGGTGTCAATAGATTCTGGAGACCTTGGCTATGTCAGCATCACTTCTGCAGTGGTAGGATCATACAAGAGGGCTGGGGGATCCCAGAGCTTGGGGGGAACCTCAGAGCCCAGGATAGTAGTTACTTAAATTTACTTAAAGTGAGAGTGTGTGTATATATATGTATATATATTTCTATTTAATAATGAGTATAATTGGAGCAAATGAATAGCTGCAATACACCTTCCTCTCCCCTATATAGTCTAATTCTTCATTTATTTAGTTCATCAACACTTGAATTTGAAAGCAGGTTCTTTGTCCAAAGTGTTAGGCTAGAAGATCTAAGGTAGAGTAAGAAAGACAACCCAAATCACTCATGGTCTAATAAAGGATCTGAAGTATATAAGTAGCCTTAGCAGGAAGGGCACATAAGAAATGTCCTAAGAAAAGTACACTCAGGCTGTAAATGTGGCTTACAGGATGAAATGGTTGCCGTGCCAGCATGAAGAACACACTCACACTCACACACACAACACTCAACAACAACGACAGCAGCAATAAACCTAGCGGAACTGAAAGGAATAAAGAGAGGGAGGGAGGAAAGAAAAAAAGAAAGGAAAGAAGAACGAAAGGAAGGTACTTGGGTCAGGAGTGTGACGTCATATCTGGCTAGAGTCTTCATTGATGTCTTCATGGAGAAGGTCACTCAAGAAGGGGCCTTAAAGGATGGGGTCAATTTTAGCACAAAAATGAGAAGTGGTAGAAATGGCAAGGACAGAGGCTAAAGAGATATAGGAATGGAAGGGATTTTTAAAGATTGAGTGGTACTGTTTGGGAGATCATAAAAAACAAGTGGTTTGGAACCCAAAAGAGTGAGTGGGAGGAATGTATGTGAGCTCTGCTCAGTGGGTAAAGGGAGCTATGATAGTTATCAGACCTGGGGAGGACCTCAGTGCTGTGGGATAATCTTTTTGTGCACTGTAAAGATGTGTCTCTACCTAAGGTGCCTTCTGATTTTTTTTTTTTAAATAAAGAGCTGAATAGCCAATAGCTAGGCAACAGAAAATAGGCGGGACTTCCGGGGAAAGAGAGAACTCTGGGGAGAAAAGAGACGCCAATGAGACATGGAGGAAGTTGAATATATCAGAATTAAAGAGAGGTAAAAGGTATGTAAAAGAACATAGATTAATAGTAAGGGGTAAACTTAAGTTATAAGAGCTAGTGGAACAAGCCTAAGCCAAAAGCCAAAGTTTCATGATTAATAAGAAGACTCTGTGCCATTATTTGGGGGCTGGTGATCCAAAGATAGTCTGACAAGAAAGCTTGCTACACCTCAGTGTGTAGAAAGACAGGGATTTTCTCAAAATGCCAAAGTGCAGGGTGGAAGCGGGGAAGAGAATGGTGGGAGAAACAGGTGTAAAGAGCTTTAAACTCTCAGTGTTCTGGGTGAGAGTTAAGAAAGCACAGCCCATGAGAGGTTGTGGGGAAAGGGAACACTTCTGCATTGCTGGTGGGAATGCAAGCTGGTACAGCCCCTTTGGATGTCAGTGTGGTGATTTCTCAGAAAATTAGGAAACAACCTTCCTTAAGACCCAATAATACCACTTCTGGGTATATAGCCAAAGGATGCTCAATCGTACCACAAGGACATGTGCTCAACTATGTTCATATCAGCTTTGTTTGTCATAGCCAGAACCTGGAAACAACCTAAATGAGCCTCGACCGAATAATGGATAAGAAAAAATGCGGTACATTTACATAATGGAGTATACACAGCAGAAAAAAATAACGGCAGCTTGAATTTTGCAGGAAAATGGATGGAACTAGAAAACATTATTTTGAGTGAGGTAACCCAGACACAGAAAGACAATTATCACATGTACTCACTCATAAGTGGTTTTTAAACATAAAGCAAAGAAAACCAGCCTACAAACCACAATCCCAAAGAATTTAGACAAAAAT
>NW_026068613.1:659308-664511 GCF_014885135.2 Alexandromys fortis
AAAGAAAGAAAGAAAGAAAAAAAGAAAGAAAGCACAGCTCAGAGACTGCCCATGAGGAAGAGATGCTTGGATATTCTTTTAAGGATATGTAAAGAGATTTATTAATGATTGCTCACTCAAGTTAAGAGATTTGTTGATTGATTGCAGAGCCATTTGGGGTACACAGGACAGAGAGAAAGTCCATCTTAGGTTTGACTTCAAGCAAAGTTACCAGAAGGCAATTTCTTATGCTAGCATTAATGTTGTAAGTCAAACTGGGCATTGGTGGGGCACATCTTTAATCCCAGCACTCAGGAGGCAGAAGTAAGTGGATCTCTGTGAGTTCGAGGCCAGCCTCATCTACAGAGCAAGTTCCAGGACAGCCAGGGCTACACAGGGCTACTGTTTAAAAAAAAAAAAAAAAACCAAAAACCAAAAAACAAACAAACAAACAAAAACAAACCAAAACAAAACAACATCAAAAGATGGTGCCCATCTTTCAAGGCCGGTTCTAGAGTTAGCATCTCCCTGATGGCTTCCGTGGTAACTCTAGTCAGACAAAATACAGAAACCAGATGATTAAAGTTATGTGGCTTTGTGTTAGAAATGTACTAGGTGGGGGACTATAGAGCACACTGGTATACTACTTTGAATTTAGATAGTTAGCGATTTACTTTAGGAACAGGAAACAAGGTGGATCCACAGCTCACACAAGAAACAGAAAACTCAGGAGCCAGAAGGACTCAATGAAACTGGTGTGACTGTCAAGGTGATGGAGGCAAACCTCTGGTCAGGGATTTCAGACGGAATAGTTGAGGTGGGACAACCCAGCCTGAATGTGGGTTGGCACCATCCCACCCGATGGGGCCTTCAACTGAATAAAAAGGAGAAAGGCTACTGAATGGCATAATTTATTATCTCTCTGCTTCCTGACTGAGGATGTGAAGTGATCATGTATGTTCTTGCCAGCCTGACTTACTTGCCACGATGGACAGAAGACTGTACCCTGCAATGGCGAGCCAAAAGAAACCTTTCCATTCTTCCTTCCTTTTGCCAGATTTTTTTTCTCAGCAACCAGAAAAGTAATTAATACATGGGATCACCAGACATCTGTAGAGACACTGGGGGGGGGGGGATTCCGGAAGGAATCTCAGTGTCTTAGCTAGGGTCTCTATTGCTGTGCAGAGACACCATGACCACAGCAAGTCTCATAAAGAAAAACATTTCATTGGGGCTGCTTACAGTCTCAGAGGTTTAGTCCATAATCCTGGACATGGAGGCATGCAGGCAGACATGGTGCTGGAGAAGGAGCTGAGGGTCTTACATCTTGATCCACAGGAAGCAGAAGGAAAAACTACAGCCAGACTTGAGTTTATAAAATCTCAAAACCGGTTTCCACCATGACACACTTCCTCTAACAAGGCCACACCTCCTAATAGTGCCACTCCCTATGGCCGAGCATTTACATACAAAGGCCTGTGGGGCCATTGCTATTCAAACCACCACAGTCAGCTACATCAAATTGTAGAGCCAGAGCGTTCTTCTTGCCAGGTGTAGTGGTGCACACCTTGAATCCTAGCATCACAGAGGCAGAGGCAGGCAGATCTCTTGAGTTTGAGGCCAGCCTAGTCTTAGAGGCTAGCTCTAGGCCAACAAGGGTTGTACAGTGAGACTATCTCAAAACAAATAAACAAACAAAATTAAATTAAGTTGAATTAAAGACACAAAGCATTCTTCTAGGTCAGATGGTAATCTTTCAACTTGCTGAGTCTAAGCCAGAAAGGAATTCTTACCCAGGACTCTCTGACCTGGCCGTAGGGCAGGTTTGTAACTTTCTCCCCCTGGTCCCTAGTCATGGTATTTGAGGTAGGGCCTAGGAATTTCTGCTGTTGCTTTTTTGTTTTCTGTCCCATTCAGGATCTTAGCTGTTAGCTCAGAGGTGCACAGAATTGCCACATGCTTAGAATTGCTCCTGTTGTTGCTATAAGGCAGACGAGATCCTAGCTTTTCTTTTTTTCTGAAATCAGAAAAGAGACAGCAATGTAAAGAGCTGATCCCAGACTAGCGAGTTAGCTCAGAGGGGAAGACAGAGTCTGGCCACAGACCCTTCCCAAGTTAGGCCAGAGCAAAGCCTGCTATCTCTGCATTACGCCAACTGCCTCTGAGCTACGTTCCAGCTAGGCCTCTTTTGATGGACAGCAAGAATCTGTTTGGAATCTTGGACGTGTACACAAACTATAGACAGTATGGTGCACCAGGACCCCAGGTTCCCACCATCCTACTTTGAATCCTTAGCTGCATCCGTCTGGTTCGTGTTTGCTTCATCTGCCTGGCTTCCTCTTTTCAGTCCCCGTCATTCTAAGGCAAAAGATGATCAATCCATCCCTGCCCTGTGATCTTTTCATACTCTAGTAGCCCCTTAGCCAGTAAAAAAAACAAGTTCCAGAGATGGGACGGGCTCCAGAGAGACCCCCTGCCCCCCATTTCCCATATTGAACATACAGGACAGGACTCTTCAAGCTGCTGCTAATTGCACCAAGTTCCCTCACTCCCAGCCCACTGCTTTGCTGTTTTGAGACAGGTATTGCTAAGTAAAATCAGTCTATTTAAATCAGTCCAGAACATATGATCTCCCTGCATCTGCTTCCTGAGAACTTGGATTACTGGAGCACCCCCCATCCCTAGTTTGGTCACTAAGTTTTTGAGGTACACATACAAACTCTAGCCTAGGGCAGTACACAGAGAGCCAGTTCCTAGATCTGTAGAGAAGGGAAGGGCTTTATGCGGGCCCAGTAGAGCACACCCTGCCTTCAAGAGTCTCTCATGTGTCTCAAGAGGCGCAGTGCAACAGGGGAGAGCTGTCCCCAGCCTTGGAACCTCTGAGCCTGGGGAGTCTTTAGGTCACAAGTCCCCAAGTCTGCTCTTTGCTTTTGAACCCTGCCTTCTAGCAATCCATTTGTTTTGAACCCACCCTCCAGTGCACTGCCCAGCGGCTCCACTTCCCCACTCAGTCATGGATCAGAAACAAAAGAGTGGCAAAAGAATTTGTTATGGAAAAACTCAAGTAGTTATGAATCCCCCTAGGCCAGTTCGTCCTGTGAGAGGCAAGCCGGGGTCAGGCTGAAGGCATTCAGTGGGCAAGCGCATGAGAAAACTGTAGAAAAGACTGGGAATGACGGGCACTGGAATGGCATTTCTATGCAGGGAATGTCCTCTTGTGGTCCCTGTCCCCCGGAGCCGTGTTCTTGAAGTCATAAGAGGGCATCTGTAGAGTGCTGGGTCTTCTGTGTGGGGGCCTTTGTCATCAAGATGGCAGAAGTAATATTCAACCGACGTGCTAAACTTGCAATGCTTTTGATTTTTGCATATTTAATGAAGCCTGTGGGTTATGGGAACCACAGGAAAAATATGGAATGTCCTGATGGAATTCCGTTTACCTAAGAATCTGTTCTTTCATTTGAGGGAGGAATCATTGCTTTGAATGTGATAAAGATGCATGTTTTATGGATTTATAAAGATAAACACGAGAGTTTTAAAAACTGTTCTAAAGGCAATGGTTTAGTTTCTTCCTACAGCCATTTGGGGTGTCGGGTGAGATTTGACAGGTGATGTCGTGATGGTCCATGGGGCAGGTGAAACGCTAATGCTTTTGAAGCCTCTTCTCATGGGACTTGTCAGCTCTGAGATCCGACAGCCTGAAGTCAGCGGTTCTCTGCTCTCTTGAGATGGGCTCACCTTTTCTTCTCTTCAGGCCTTTGTCCAAACTGTCATTTATGCCTGGGACAATGTCTTACCTCCTACAAACACATTGGACATCTTCTTCTCATGATGCAACTCAAGGTCATTTCCCTAGGAAGTTTCCTCTGAGAAAGGAAACCAATTCTCACAGAGAAAGTGGCCGGGGAGGGTGATGGGGGCGGGGAGGAGAGGTGCAGTGTGTACCTGTGATTCTAGCACTTGGGAAGTAGAGGAATGGAGATCAGAGATTCAAGGTCATCCTTGGCTGTGTAGCAAATTCAAGGTTAGCCTGGGCTACACAGGATCCTGTCTCATAACCCCCTCTTCTGTGAGAGAGCGAGGCCGAGAGACACAGAGAGAGGGAAAGAGGGAGAAAGGGACAGAGAGTTAGTCTGACTTTCAGAAATCAATCTACACAGCAATACTAAAGAGATGCACAGTTTTGGATAGGATTGAACAGTGTATAAAGTTGTCAGACACACCTCTTATGAAGTAATCATTGCAACCCCACGAACTAAATAGAGCAAAGGTTATTTATAATTCTCATCTACAAACCAGGTGATGTCACTTTATAGAGTTTAAACAACTTCTAACACACAAATAGGAAGTGTTCTTCCATCTGTAAAATACAGTTTTCCAAGACTTGGAAAGGAAGCCGGAGGAAGAACAGTGTTCTCTCATTGTCATACCAAAACCCTTCCTCTAAAATTCTTCCAAAGAGTTGGTGATAGAGCTCAGCTGGTCAGGGCACCTGCCACCAAGCCTGATAGCATGAGTTTGATCCTGGTACCCACATGGTGAAAGGAGAGAACCAATTCCTGCAGGTTGTCCTCTGACCTCCACATTTGTGCCCTGGCATGTGCTTCCCCTTCCCAGACATCAGGTATTGTGAGAGCCTGTGACCTCAGTGCTGGAGAGGCAGACAAGAGGATCTCCAGCTCTCTGGCCAGCCAGTATAGCTTACTTGGCAAGTTCCAGACCAGTGAGAAACAGTCTTAAAAAACCAAGTTAAAGCAAACAAAGAAAGTATACAGCTTAGGCCTAGTGGTACCCCATGCACTTTAATCCCAGTACCTGGGAGGCAAAGGCAGGTGGATCTCTGTAAACTCTGTAAACTGAGTCTGCATAGTGAGTATCTGTTTCAAAGACAAAACAAACACATAAACAAAACCAAAATAAAAGTGGTCTTGAACTTCTGATTCTCTTGACTCCAATTCCCAAATACTGGGATTACAGATATATGCCACCATACCTGGCCCTAAAAGGGACTGTTAAAAGAATTCTTCTGAGTTTCAATGGCAACTTATAGTCCCATGTTCCATACATATACAAACATATACTTAGTATCTCAGAAAGTGAGTACCCTCATTATAAGAATTTCTTTTCAATTTGTCCTCTCTCTCTCTCTCTCTCTCTCTCTCTGTACTTGCGAAGGCAGACACATGCATTCCATGATGCATGTATGGGGGTCAGAAGAAAACTTTTG
>NW_026068613.1:665828-675828 GCF_014885135.2 Alexandromys fortis
AAATATTTATTTATTATATACACAATATTCTGTCTGTGTGTATGCCTGCTGGCCAGAAGAGGGCACTAGACCCCATTACAGATGGTTGTGAGCCACCATGTGGTTGCTGGGAATTGAACTCAGGATCTTTGGTTAGAGCAGGCAATGCTCTTAACCTCTGAGCCATCTCTCCAGCCCCGAAGATTTTCAATCCTAACCATGTATGCGGTAGCTGAGTATTCTTACCGTCTTAGTAACATTCACCTGAGCCTGAAGTAGTTAGCTTGGCAAGAATTTGTATTCTCTGAACTTCCCATGTTGCAAGATTAGCAGTCCCCCAGCCTTAGCAGAGAGAAAAGACAGGTGCTGGCCCTAGTGTGCTTGCTAGGTCTGTTTGAATCTTGGCACACCCTGCTGGCAAGAAGAATTACCTAGCTGAGCTACTTCCACTACGTGGGCTCCTGTGTGAACACTGAGATAATTCACTGTTTCTAACATACGCACCTGAGATAGTTAGGGGCTAACAAGTGACCGTCCTATGCCTTCGTGGGGGTGAGATAGCTTAGGGGCTAACAAGTGACCTTCCTGTGCCTTCTTGGGGTTGGGGCTTATTGTGAGACAGCAAGGGAATTAGTCAAACTCTGCTCTGGGTGTGTCTGCGACAGTTTCCAGAGATGATGGTATCATAAGACTGTGACCTAATGAACGGACTGATCCCTTGATGGAGTCATGATATAATGGCGTAATTGGAGTGGTCCTTTTAGTGTTCCCTTTCCCCTGCTTCCTGTCCCGCTCCCACGCCACCATATCCTCCCCATCATGATGAGCTAATACACCTATGAAACAGAGGCTCAGTGAATCCCCATGTTCATGTTCTCTTGGATATTGTGGTACAGAGACGAGGAAGGCAATGAATACAGGTCTGCAGGTGCCTAACAGATGGAGCTTGGGTACCACAGAAGGGCTGGTTTTATTTATCTTTCCCTGGTGTAAGAGATCATTACTGATTTGAGGGAGAAGGGGTCTTATTGAAAAGTTTGCTTTTAATGCTAAGGTTTTAAACAACCCACTGAGACCCACTCTGGAAGAAAGCAGAGGGAAGTCATCTCTTCTTTCTTTCAAAATATGAGAATAATTCTCCTAGGAGTGACCAAGCAAGGAAGGCCATCCTTGGCTAATGAGGTTTGCAGCCTAAATGTGGGGAGAGACTGAACAACGGGAGAAGGAAGGAGCCTTCAGCAGTATGGTGAAGCTCCGTGAAAGTTAGACAGTAAAGTGTATTTTTTGTTGGTTTTGTTTGTTTTTTATTTTTGTTCTGTTTCATTTCCGTTGCTGGAAATCAAACCTAGGGACTCATGCATGGCAAGCAAGCAGGTTGTCACTGAACCCTCCTTTCCCCTTTCTTGAAAGAAATGTTTTTTCTCTTTTGAAGAAGAGGCACATTTAAACTGCTCAGATTAATCTTTTACTCACTGTAGCCTAGGCAGTACTTGAATGTGTGACCCTCCTCCTTTGGCCTCCTGCATGGCTGAAGTTCCAGGCCTGAGCTACCACGTCTAACTAGCAGGGATGGTTTGTAGTGTTGATGCAGAAAACCACAGTTCTCACCCGAGGAGAATAAGAGAGTCTATTCTGAAGCTATGTTGTGTGACCGTGATCTAGGTTTGCAGAATAAAGAACGTCATAAATCAAGACAAGTTTAAAATATATTGGTGATTGCATCAAAGAGAAAGAGAGGGGGGGATGGAGAAATGGAGAGGGAGGGAGAGAAAGGGAGAGAGAGAGGGAGACAGAGAGAGAGAGAGAGAGAGGGAGAACACAGATAGATGGCAGTTTACTTTTGTCCCTGTTGTGAGCTAAAATTGCTGGAAGAACTGTGTCTACAAAGACTGAATGACTGATTAAAACTGTAGTGAGAGCCGGGCAAGGGTGGTTTGGCGCACGTCTTTAATCCCAGCACTCAAGAGGCAGAGGCAGTTGGATCTCTGTGAGTTCAAGGCCAGCCTAGTCTACGGAGTGAGTTCCAGGATAGCCAGAGACACAGAGAAACCTGTCTCAAAAAACAAACAAACAAACAAACAAAAACCAAAGCAAACAAACAAAAAACCTGCAGTGAGACTCCGAGGTTGGAATGTTGCAAATCCGGAGGCTAATATAGGGCTAGCTTTAGCCTCTTGGATGCCAGCCACTCCTTGCCTGCATCTGTGTTATAAGGAACCAACCCCCTGTGACTGATAGGTAAAAACCTTTTGGAATCTACTAACTAGGCAGACCCCCACTCCTCCACCATTACTCTAAGGTTCTAAGAAAGACTTGTGTCGATATTAAGGCCTCAGTTTTGCACCATCTGTATTGGGTGAGAATTATTCATTCATTCGTTTGTTCATTCATTCATTCACAGACACATATAACCGGGCTGGACACAAATTGGCTATGCAGCTGAGACAGTCCCTGAGCCTCTGACCTCCCATCTTCACCTATGGGGTGCTGGGGAACGAACTCGGGTCTTTGCACATGTTAGTTAAGTGCTCTACCAATTGAGCTACCACTCCTGTTAGGCTAGAATTGAGAAGCGTTAAAAAGACATAGAAGCATTTGACCTGAGCCCGCAGAATGGCTTCTCTCTGGCAATGTTTAACACCTCAGAACGAGAATACATAAGCTCACTGGGATTGCTGGGAGTGGGTACAGCAGTTCTTAACACTTTTTTTTTTTCCCAGACAAGATAACACTTTAATTTGAGCCTCTTTCTCACCAGGAAGGTGGGGTTTGGGGGGGGAAGATCTAGTGCTTCTGCTCCGCCTGTGTCCTTGCTGAGTATCAACCAGCCCAACACGACGCTGCTTAAGAAGTGGCTCAAGTGGTATTATCAGGGGTCAAGCTGAGTGGAAAGGTCTCTGTCACCTTCTCTGCCCTTAAGTCTTTATTTAGTCTAGCTAAGAGAAAAAAAAAATTAAGGCCAAGTTCAAAAGCTCAGGCACAGATCTCTTAAGTCTATGACCTGATTTTCTTCGACCAGTATGTTGTTAGACTCTAGATGGAAGATTTCTAATTCATCCTCATGGTTTTGTTATCAAACTTGGAAGTCACAACCTGGGTTCCCAAGTCAGGTGTAGCCACCCAATGTCCCACCCAATGTCAATAAGAAGATTTTAACAAGTCAGATTAAAAGAGGAAAGCAGAGAGAGACAGGCAATGTATTTAATGTGACCACACTAGGAAGGGAAGCAAAGAGACCCAGTGAACGCCCGAGTCCCGAAGTGAAGTCAGTTTAAATAGAGGTCAAGGATAGGCACATCTACGTGGTCCTGGTCAAGGTGTGGTCATGACCACCATGGGTCTATCGCTGTCTGGGCTTCAGTCTCATCCTGTGAGGTGGTCTGATTAGACAACTGTGTGGAATCTCTTTCCAGGAAGCAAGCTCCTGCATGGCTGGTGCCTCTCCTCTCACCCATCTCTAGATTCCTGGGGTGATCTCCTATTCCCTTGGGCCCACTGTTTCCTTAGTCTAATAGACTTAGTCTCTACTGCATTTTTATTTCAGCCCGGCTGCTTACAGCTTCTTGAGCCCCCGTGTTGTCAGGAAAGATCATTCTAGGTAGGCCCCTGTTTTCATCAATGGACAGGTGCTTGCTTGGGTGGGCTGCTCTTACCAACAGGGAAAATGTGGTCCAGTCTTCTAACCAAGAATTTCTGACTTGGTTTCCCTATTTTGTCCTTTCTTTTTCTTCCCCTGAATTCATTTGTGTCTGTGCTCTGAGACATCCAAGTCATGCCTTGTTGAAATAGGAGCAGCGGGGCTGCGTCCCCAGCACCCCGGCCGCTTGGCTAGCTCATGCCCGAAATAACAACACACAAACTGTATTCATTTAAGAACTGCTTGGCCCATGAACTCTAGCCCTTACAGGCCAATTCTCGCATCTGGACTAGCCCATTTCTAATGATGTGTGTAAGCACCCCAAGGTGCGCTTACCGGGAAGATTCTAGCCTAAGTCCATCGTGGGTTGCAGCTGCCTGGGAGAGCTGAGCATGGCGTCTCTGCTCCAGCAGAGCTGTCGGGTCTCTCTCCGGAAGCAGAGCAGAGTCTGACCTCACTTCCTCTTCCGCCCAGAATTCTATTCTGTTTACTCCTCCCATCTATGTTCTAAGCTGAGGCCAAGCAGTTGGTTTATTATAACTTAACCAATGAAATCAACAGATTGATATATGACACTCCCACATCAATGCCTTCCTGTTTTTACTCATCTTGACCCAAATCTTAGCATGGGAAGAACGGAGGAAGAAAGCCAGCTGGAGCAGCTGTCAGCTCAGCAGAGTTGCTGGCCTAGGGACAAGGACCCTGTAGTCACAGTTTCATCTCCTTTGAGGCCCCTGGCTGTTCTTGGAGACCGCATATGGTATGACCTATTTACTCCTGAACTACTAAGCATCCCATCCCCTGTCCTCCATCCCTCCTCCTCATTGCCAGCTCTGACCCCAGCCAATCCCAATGTGACTGGTCAAGTGGACCTTGGTCCTCAAACCTGATCCCTAGAAGCGTGCCATCGTGCACTGTAAATACGTCACAGTTGCCCACAAGGTCCTGGGTGATGGGGAGACAAAGGATTAAAATATCTGCACCTTGGCCTTAAGGAAGCCTAGGTCACTTTCCTTAGAAGAGTGGACTCATGTGAGGAATCCCATCTGTGAAGGAACTTACTAAATATTCAAAGATGTCCCGAAAAGAGGGAAGAAATAGGCCTGGTAGCTGATGAAGTGGGCTACGTGCGGAAGGGCTAGAAGCCCTAGACAGGTTTAGTTGACAAAAACAGTTCCCAAAGGAGAGTTAATCACCCTGTTCCCTACCTTCTCTGCCATAGAGTCCTATTTTCAGTTTCAGTTCCGCACACACGGCTCTGAAGAGAATGTGGATATTGTGCTGTGTTGAAAAGAGTCAGGGATAAAGGAAAGGGAGGACTCATTCTCATCCAAGCCATCATTTGCTCTATGGCCTTTGGTGAATACCTCATTTGTCCTATGGCACTGGTCTCCTTAGGAATTGTTCCTTAGGACATGGTTTAAAAAAACAAAAAACCAAGACTGCACACACTTTTAATCTGTATGGCTGTGCATAGATGTCCACATGTGTAAACATATACATATACTAAGATATATCCGAAGAAACATACATTGAAAATTTCATAAGTTGTGATCATTCATTGAAAACCACATAAACTACCTATATTTAAGTCTTATGGAACCTTATAATATTCCTGAAAGGTGACTGACAGCATCGTCCTGTGGTCCAGACACACCCACCAACACCGTGACTATTTATAGAAGAAAACCCTGAGGGTTAGAGAGGCAAGAAAGCTCACCCAAGCCCACACAGGATGCTTCTGTCGTCTGGTGACCAGCATAGTACAAGCACAGGAAAGGTGGTTTCAGTGGTGATGGCAATGCTGCCCTATTCAAATATTTCCTTTCTCTTTTTGTATCTGGAATATTGTCTCCAATTGCAACATAGGAGGCCGAGTTCCTAGAGACGTGGGTTCTGCAGTGTGATGCTGGCTTACCTGGGGTTTGTTCCTCCTTTGTCACGAGAGTGAGTGTTGAGAAGGACTTAGCGGTGGTTAGGCGAGTATGGGAACAGTCCTCGCAAGATGCTGCGGGAGCTCCTCACACGGCATTAATTAGGAAATACTGGCCTACATTAGGCTGCAAAAATGCAAAAGCCATCTCTCACTATAATTAATATAGGTGACGTTACCAGTCGTGAAATGGTTTCTATATTTTTTCTTTAAAAGCATCTGTTAGGAGGGTAACCCACAGTTAGAAAATACACAGCAGATCGTGCGCGCCCAGGGCCAAAGACCTGGGAATCATCTTTGGTTGGCTCAGACGACAACTGCCGAGTATGTAAATAGGGTAATTCTTGATGTCTTTGTCCTGGGCCACTTTGGGATTGCTTCATCTTCCAGATTGCGCAGATGTCCCTCCCCTCTCTACCTTCTTCATCCCCGACTTTGTGTCCCAGCAAAATGAACTTTGTTCTGTTCCAAGTACACGCCCCAGGCTTTCCTACTTTCTGCTTTTGCTTAGGTTCTTTGCTCCATCTGGAATGTCCTTCTGTTTCCTGCTTTGCCAAGTTTCTAAAGATTCCAGATCCTTATGGCCTTGTACAATGTCCTTCTCTCTGTGAAATCTTCCCTATCTGACCAGATGGGAACGGTTAAAGGGCACTCGTTCTCAGCTGAGCATGTCTTTCTTCTTCTTGCCCCCCCCCCCCCCCCCCCCAGGAGACAGGGTTTCTCTAGCTTTGGAGCCTGTCCTGGAACCAGCTCTTGTAGACCAGCCTGGCCTCGAACTCACAGAGATCCGCCTGCCTCTGCCTTCCTAGTGCTGGGTTTAAAGGTGTGTGCTACCACCGCTGCTGAGTGTGTCTTTCTTTGTGTTACAGACATAAGCTTTTGTGTACATGAGTAACAGGCCATCAAGCATGCCAGGCGAGCACTCTGCCACTGCTAAAATCCCCAGTCCTAGACGTTTGCTTTCTGAAGGTTAAGTTAATGCATTTCCTTCTCATGTTCCCAGTTGGTAACAAATGACTTCTTATCCAATACCAATTTTGTCAATGGGTGAATGAATGAATGAATGAATGCTCATCTCTTGTACAAACAGCAGAATTGTGTGTAGTGTGAGGTCAAAAGATAACTCAATCTACTCATTTGTCAAACATATATTAAAACCAAGGGCCTCTGCCAAGTTTATGATTCAGTCCTTTCTTAGAATTTTTTGGTCTCTAACAAACAAACACGAATAACAAAGAAACGAGTACTCTGTCTCTAAGGAGAAGAAATTAAACCCACACTAAAAAAAAAATAAGCTGAATGGGTGAAATTTGGATTTTGAAATTTGGGTTGTGATCGAGCTTGAGAGGAGTGTATTGGTTGGGTGTTGGTGTCACCCAAATTCCTGATGAAATTGTTGAAGCTGGAGATATGGTTCAGTTGAAAGAGCACTTGCCTAGCAAGCACAAGCCCTCAGGGTCAGTACTCAGGTGTGGAGGTTCATATCTGTAATCCCAACCGTAGAGAGGTAAAAGCCAGGACATCAGAAGTTCAAGTTCATCCTTGGCCTGGGGTACATGGGGGGAAAATGCTAGCCTTCAAGACTATTAGGACATGGGATGGTAGAGAGGTGATGTCAGTTAGTGTCTGCATGTCTAAGAGCATGCTTAGGCAGACTCTTCCTACCACAGGGACCCGACCTGCAGAGGCCTAGGCCTGACCATCTTTTCGGACTGATTCAGACTTCAGTTGCAGAGCCGGGAGCAGGACTTTCTGCTGGTGACAAGCTTCCCAGTTTCTAGTTCTGTGCTATAGTAGCCTGAGCGGGCAGCGACCCAAAGGGAATTGGAGTGACTAAGGAAAAGGATTGGGACGCTGATTGTGACTGTAAGCGAGTATTACACAGGGTGCACCTTAGCTCTCCAGGACCCTTGGTGGTTGCTGTATTTGAAAGAGCATTACTCAGCCTGTGAACAGCTGCCGAGAAAGGACCTTCGAGCCAAAGGCCAGAACTGTGAAGGTTGGAGTGAGTTAGAGGAGCCTAAAGTCTAGTGGGGAGCTGGTACGTCCTACAGTGTCAGTTTGGGGTGTTCCGGGAGGAAAAGAGGAGCCTAGAATACCTTGTGGTGGGCGGGGGAGTTTCAGGAAGACCCAGCTTTGCTTCCAGGTTCGTGAAAAGGTGGGGCGGGAAAATCCAAAGGAGACACTCTGTATTCTGGTCAGATGAGGCAGGTGGAGGGGGGAGGGGAACTGCTTGTCCTGGAATCTGAACAAGCCACTTGTTTTGTGTAATTCTGACATGCCGCCCAATCCCAGTCTTCCACTCTGTAACATGGGATAATGTTATCACCCGACTAACAGATTCTTAGGAAGAGCCATGAAGAAAACCCCAGGACTCTGGGTAGGACCTGTCCCATTCTACCTACACTGACATCATCTACACCCAGGGAGAGAACCTCCTGGATGGTCCTGCTGGTTTGCCCTTTTACCTGGTTGACTGTAATGGAAGAGCTGGCTGACCAAGCAGGTGCCCTTTTCCCTACAGAGTATCAAAGTGGAGTTAAGTAACCTTGCAGGTTGCTAGTCACACGTTCCCCAGTTGGCATTTACATAAAATAATAACCTCCAGAAACACTGAGCATCCTGAGCCTAGACCGACAGACATTTCCAAGCATATTATTAGATGGGGTGGATAAAAAGCATGGGGATCTTTATCCAGCTGTGGGAGGCTCCAAACCTAACAGGTTGATTCTGTGTCTGGAGGCTAACGAACCCCCCTGAGAGAATTCATAGCTTGTGGCTCTGACGATCGGGAGAATGGATGACTTCCTTTCTTACATATTTTTTCTCATGGAGTTGGATGACCTTCTGTTGCAATGACAATATCTGGCTTTTTGTTATAGCAGCACTCGCTGTGGGCTAAGTGGGCAGTGGGCTTTAAAATCAGAGAGAATGCACAGAGAGAGAGAGAGAGAGAGAGAGAGAGAGAGAGCGAGCACTTTAATTTCTGTTCTCACCCACAGTTGCTTTGATACTGACCTTATGATTAGATCTAGGCATAAACAGATGGACTGGAAGCAACTAGAGATTACTAAATCTCACTGTTTCCTGAAGGAATAGAGTTTTCATCCAACCACTGGTTACTGCCGCAAAGGAGATTTTTATTCCGTTGCGTGGAAATGGTAGTAAGACTGAGAAAGGAGAAAAATGCATTTCTAAAGAATGCAGAGAAGAGATAGATGGGGAAGATGGCAGGAAGTAGAAAAAGGCTGCCAGGAAGATGAGGAAAGGAAGTAAAAGATGTGTGTTTGAAAAGTGGAGTGGAGCCTCAGGACGGCTGTGCTGGCCAGACCCTAAAAAGCAGCAAATTCCAAGTTTCCATTACCTTAGAAAACCTTTGTGTGAGAGGCTTCTTCACACACACACACACACACACACACACACACACACACACATAATTTTATTATTTTATGTGTATGGGTGTTTGGACTATGTGTATGTCTGGGTACCTCATGCATGGCTGGTGCTCTCTCTCTCAGATATCAGAACTGGGTCTCAGACCTCTTAGAACTGGAATTATAAAAGGTTGAGCCGCTGTGTGGGTGTTGGGAATTGAACCCGGGTCCTCAGTAAGAACAGCCGGTGCCCTTTAATATCTGCACCATCTCTTCAGCCTGAGACCTTTCCGAGTAATTAGCTTGGTACATCATGTGGCCTACCCCACCTGTACCAAGTAGGGATGTCTAGAGTTTTCACTAACAGTTTTACATCGAATAAATTCTCTCTCTCTCTCTTGATAGATGGCAGCTGGGTCACTCGTCTTGCCTCTAAATTCTTCCACTCACAGTGACTTGATGGGACACAAGGTGCTGCCTCAGCAGAAGGCTCCTCCTTGACTAGCAGTGGCCCGGGAGTGGTAGTGAGGACCCCCCACTCCCACCCCCCTACGCGCACTGTAAACAGCCCATCTGCCACTCCGCAGAGGAGCCCCAGTCTTTGATCCAGGAAGTGTTCAATGATACGCTGTGGTTCGTCCTCATTTCCTGACAAATTTCGGCCACATCTTCTTTAAATACCAAAAGCACTTTCTCTGGGAAGGCACTCAGAGATCAATATGTGTTAATAAACTTTATAAGCAGTAACTAGCTTATTTTTAATGGCACCTGCGCGTCCCTATTGATTTCTACTTGTCCTCTCTCATCAGGCTCTGTGCCCCTGGAAAGCGCACAGGGCCTGCTCTATTTATGGGCTGTTGGCATCCTGATTCCTGGGATGGATGACCTTACAGAGAAGCACCACAGCAGAGCTTCCTCCTCTCCTCTTCTCCTCCTGACCTCTAACCTGCCTCTAACCACGTTTTTATTTATCATTGTCTGACTTATTTATTTCAGAGTGAAATATGTCTTATTGGCTTTTTTTTTCTGCCCACAAAAACATTGGTTCTCATCTAACAGTTCTGCATAAAGGAAATC
>NW_026068613.1:677149-699428 GCF_014885135.2 Alexandromys fortis
ACTTTATATATATGTGTGTGTGTGTATGTATGTATTTCATGGCTGTGTGTAAAAAAAAATTGGTTCAAAAAATGGAGTATTTCCCCAGTTTTTGTAAGTGTTTTAAACCTTGCCTAGGACAGTCGCTTTTCCTGTCTGCCCCAGCGGACAACCTTGTCATGTCTATGGAGAAAGCGTAGCACTGCAAAGGCTATAGGTATTTTCTCTTTAAAAAGCCTGGCGACCTGCATTTTGTTTCCTAAAGGCAAATGGGGCATTTGTGATTCTGCCTAATAACATGGCATTTTATGCTTAACAGACTAGGAACTTCCAAAGCGACTTCATCAGTATGTTGGGCCTCACGAGTCAAGCTGTGGTTGCGAGCAATCACCTCCCTTTACCGGTGCGATGGGAGTGTGTGGAGATTGGCAAGCGGCTCAGGTCATGTAACTCACAGGTCATTAGTAGAACTGGACTAAACGTGGCAACCTCAGGATTACTGGGGTTCAGGCCCCGGGAAAGTGTCAAAGGCTTTTTCCATTCCACTTGGCAGGACAACCCTGGGGTTGGAAGTAACATTGAGAGGGAAAGCAACCCTTGGTCCTTTGTTCCAAGTCCCATCCCCCCCTAGGAAGTTCAGGACGAGGGGGGAGCAAGAGTGACTCTGCCTGTTCTTCTCAGAGGAACAGTGCTGAAATGACAAAGCCCTTGTTCCGATGACATTATCCGGAGGGGATCTTTTCTGCTAGATTGGCTGTGGCATTAAAAATGGATGAGAGCAGGGACGCGTCCTACCCAGAGCGCAGTGGTAACTGACACGTGCCGGATCTGAATTTGCTTATCGTAAATCAACGCTTCTGCTTACCCAGAATTCAAAGGCCCCAGTCTGGACACATCCCGTTCGGTTGTAGACCAGCAACATGAGGAAAGGAAGGACACAAAATGCGCTGTCAAGAAGGCAACCCACGCCCGTTCTTGGTGTTCTTCCTTAAGCACAGGTGACTTGTCCGTCTTCCACACTGCCAGCATCCCGTCTAGGGTCTGCTCTGTGCACAGATGCTGGGAGTGAATGAACGCTCGCTCTCGCTCGTCTCTCCTGTGACCACCTGGTGTGAAGGAGAGAAACTAGGAACTCAACACACCTGCTGTGTTCCCAGCTTTGTCTTTCCCCAGCTGGGTGCTCAGGGACAGCCTGTATGTTGTCTATAAGACAGAATCGCTATGAGGAGTTAAGATAGACTGGGCAGGTTTGCTAGAGGGGTCCTGAGCTAAAGGCCGAAGCTCAGAACACAGTGGTTTTAGGATGGTGTCCAGGACAGGAGGAAGATCCTCAGGTTTGTTAAGTACAGATGGAGTGAGAGGAAAGGCAGGAGAAACAAGGAAGGAGAAAAGGGTGGGAGAGGTAGGTAGAGTGGCGGAAGGAGGGTGGCTTCTTTGAAGCAGATGCACCTGCATGGGTAAGTTGGAACAGGTTTTATAGGGTCTCCAATGGCAGGCAGGGCGCTTGAACTTCATCCCATGGTAGCAGGGAGGCCACAGGAGGCTCTGAGCAGAAGTGACAGATTTAAATCGGGGGATCACATGACTGCAACTCAGTAAAAGGATGGATACACATTCTAGAGGTGGATTTTGAGGCAGGAGTTACTGACAGAGTTCTGACCAGAAGCCTGGGTACACGCAACTGAAGTGCTCGGAAACACCAAGTCTATGGGAAAGATCTTGCAAGACAGCAACAGAGTCATACTGGGTAAGGCTGGGGTAGGGCAAGAACTGTGTAAGCTGTTTTTATTGTTGTTTATTTTCTTGGGTTTTTTGTTTGTTAGAGAGAGAGAAAGAGAGAGACCAATGAAGTTTAACTGGGTTAGTCCTATGGAATCCTGGATGTAGATCTAAAGTCGTCATCTTTGAGGAGCTGGAGTAATGAGGATATATTTAGACAGTCTCATGTAGCTCTGGATGGCCATAAGTTTGCTATATAGCTTAAAACGGCCTTGGATGTCTTCTTATTTAAAATGTTGAAGATTTGTTTTATCGAACGTGTATGGTTGTTTTGCTTACATGTATGTATGGGCATCACATGCGTGGCTTATGCACACAGAAATCAGAAGAAGGCATCGGATCCTCTGGAGTTGGAATTAACAATGGTTGTCCACCAGGTGGGTGATCAGAAGTGAACCTAGGACTTTTGCAAGGGCAAAAAGTGCCCTTAGCCACAGAACCATCCCCCTAACCTGGAATTCCTTTTTAACGTTTTAATTTCTTTTGGGTGTTTTGCCTACATGTATGTCTGTGCACCATGTGCATGCCTGGTGCTCACAAAGGCCAGAAGAGGACATCAGATTCCTGAATTAGAGTTTCAGACAGTTGTGAGCCACCATGTGGGAGCTCGGAATGGAACACATGTCCTCTGGAAAAACAGCCAATATTCTTAACCATGGAGCCATTGCTCCAGCATAGCCTTGAACTTCTAATGCCCCCGTCTCTGGCTTCCAAGGGCTGGGGTTAAAAGCATGTGCCACATGCCTAGCATATGTGGCGCTGGAGCTGGGACCCAGGGCAGGTGCCAGGCAGTGACTCTACCCACTGGGCTATCTGGCTACTCAAGGCAACCTTTATATTAACAAAGAGACAGCGAGTTCTTTAGCATCAAATAATACTGATGTCAAATACTAAGTACAAGGCACAGAAGATGAGGAGGAAGGGGACTAAAGAAAGAGGCAGTGATAAGAGGAGTTGTTGGGAGGCAAGGGAAGTGAGGCCATCATTATGATGCTTTCTGCTCTTTGTCCCCTAAGCAGCACCTAGTTCAGCCACTTGAGGTGGCCTGGAAGGCTGGCCCAAGACTAGTGGACGTCATCATTTCAGCTGTGAGGAATTTAGATGGGAAAGACATTGGCTGAGATTCCACTGGCTCCATTTGGCTGCGAGAGAACTGCTTGCCAGTCTTGGAGTCTTTTCACTTCTGGGGAGTCACTAATGTCAGATCCATCTGGACACCCCAGCTTTTTTTTTACAGATGTCTTTGCCAGGAACAATATTTACCACACTGCGGTGAAAGAAACTAGGGCATTGAAGGAAGAAATTGAGTATTACTTTTGACCCAAGTGTTCTCATGATATTATTGTGTCCATTGAACAAGTTACTTCTCATTCATTCTCAAGTTATGTCCCAGGGCTTGGGACATTTCAGGTATCATAAAGGTGTTGTTGGACTTGTCACAAGATCTCCTATGCCATGAAGATGAGGTCACACATGGCAGAAGAGCAGAGAGGCGAGGGGCATTTTACCCAGTTATGTGTCTTCTCTGCGAGCCTAAAAGCCTTAGATGTCACCCCAGTTTCTACATGAAATCTATGTTGGGTAGATCCCTGAAGTGGGTCACCCAGCCCAGTTGAACTGGTGATCTTGACGTTCAGTGAGGGATCTTATCTCGAAAACTAAGACAGAGAACAACTGAGGAAAACGTCCAGCGTCAACCTCTAGCTTTTACATGCATGTACACGCATGTCCCGGACACATACCACACCACATGCCAACGTGCGTGCCAGGGCTAGATGATATGGGAAACATTTTCCAGTTCCACATCTAATTTTTTTTTTCGAGAAAGGGTTTCTCTGTAGCTTTGGAGCCTATCTTAGAACTAGCTCTTGTAGACCAGGCTGGCCTCGAACTCAAAGAAATCCTCCTGCCTCTGCTTCCCGGGTGCTGGGATTAAAGGTATGCGCCACCATAGCGTGGCTCCACATCTACTTATACAAAAAGAAAAATCCCATGAGAACCTCCCTACAGCTCTCTGCCACTCTGTATTTTACACACATAGCTCATAACCTCTGGGCTTTAAAGCGCTTCTGCTTGGAAGTAAGTTCAACAACTTAGTTTACATTTCTTCAGTAGCTGGACTTCCATTGTGACTTCCACACGCATTTCATCCTAATTCTGGTGGTCTGTGTGTTTGTGTCCCCTCCAAGGCCCGTGTTGAAACTTTCACTCCCAAGGTAATGTCTTTAGGAGGTGGGGCCTTAGGTGAGTAGCTGGTGAGACTTTGGGTGTGCCCCTTCTCTGCCTGATGAAGATGTCCAGCAAAGATCGCCCTCTGCAGCTCAGAAGAGTGACCTCACCAGACCCTGGACCTGCCATGTGTTGGCACTGAGCTTCTTCCTACACCCCGTCCTATGCCCCCCCCCCCCCAGGAATCGAGGTTAACAGAGGGACCTGAAATCCACAGCCTGGAGGGAGCAGGTTCAGGCAGGCCTTGACCCTAGTCCACAGCCTTTGTCACAGCGGAGATTTCCCCTCCCCCACCTGCCTCCCCACACCCTCTGCTAGGCACCTCCACTGCTGCTGCCCTTGCTTGTGGCTCTGAACTAGAGAACAGCGCAGGGGACTGTGCCCCTGGCTCCCCCTCTACTAATAAATGTTTGATTGATTCTAAATGAGCTGTCACCGCGCCTTGGAGTGAGAAGCACGCGCAGCGCCACAAGCAGATTGTAAAGTGACAGTCACGTGACCCCGGGCTGCCGCTCTGACAACAGCAGAGGAGGAAGATGATTTAATTATGGGGAAAGGGGAGGGAGACCACTGGTTCTGGGAGGGGGGTTGGGCTTCCGATCAACTCTTTCAGGATCAAGAAGACTTGTCTTTGTTCTGCGTTTTCACCGCCTTTCAAGGTTTTACTAAAATCTCCTTATTCTACTTTAAAAACTGCATTGGTTTGTGTCTCTGTTTCTCTTGGGAAAGAGTGACAAGGTGTGATGTCTGTCATCTATGGAAGCCTGACTCCCGAGGGCTTGGGTCAGTTCTCCAAGCCGAGAGCATTTCAGTGGGGTTTTTACTTTTAATGTCAGGGCTTTTGTTGTTGTTGTTGTTGGTGGTGGTGGTGGTGTGTGTGTGTGAGCGCACACATTCACAAGGAGGCCAGGGCTCCCACTGGCACCAGGGTTGGGTGGCTAGCAAGCTCCAGGGGTTCACTGTGTCTGACTCCCCAGCACAAGAGCATGTCACCCACTGTGCCCAGCTTTTTAAGTAAGTTCTAGGAACTGAGTTCAGGTCCTCATGCCCGTGTAGTAGGCACTTTACCAACTGAGCTGTGTTGCTAGCCTGTTTTCTTTTTTTCCTTTTTGCTTCTGATGGTTATCTTGGGGTTCTCTTACTAAGTTAAGTTTCTGAGACCCACTAACGTTTGCACTTTGCCTAACACATCCTTCCAGGTGAGAGGTGAGCTCCCATGGCCAGCCTTGGGAAGGCAGTGTCAGAGGGCTGGCTACCTTCCTGGCATTCTGTGGAGAAGGCTTTTCATTCACCAGTTCTGAGGCCTTGGACCAATGACTTGTCTCCTTGGATTCTGTTAGCCTCTCCTGAGAAAACGATGAGACTGTTAGCCACCCCCCAGGTTTTGGGACACATGCATCCATCTGCTTCCGGGCCCATAGCACTCTGATGAGTGCTACCTTTTAGGATCCTGGGCCAATGTGGTGACATAAAAAGAAGGCCCTGGAGACTGGAGAGATGGCTCAGTGCTTAAGAGCTTTTGCTGCTCTTCCAGAGGACTCCGCTTTGGTGTCCAACACATACAAAGCAACTCACAACCATTTGTGGGTCCAGTTCCAGAGAATCTGATGCCCTGCTCAGAATGGCATGGGCACTAGGCCGGCATATGGTGCATATACATGCACACGGGCAAAACACTCACACCCATAAAATAAAATCTACACTTATCTCTATCTGTCTGTCTATCTATCTATCTATCTATCTATCTATCTATCTATCTATCTATCTATCATCTATCTATCTATCTATCTATCTATCTATCTATCTATCTATCTATCTATCTATCTATCATCTATCCATCTATCTATCTATCTATCTATCTATCTATCTATCTATCTATCTATCTATCTATAGGGTTTTTCTGTGGACCCCTGGTTGTCCTGATCACTCTGTAGGCCTCAAACTCACAGAGATGTTCCCGCCTCTGCCTGGGATTAAAGACCTGCTCCATTACTAATCTACATTTTTTTTTTAAAAGATGTGTGAACACAGCCGAGGACTGGAGGTGAGCTTCCCCATACCCATGGTGGGGACTCTACACAGCTCACCCCTCCCTGGTCATCCTGCCCCGCTGATGATTCTAGCAGGATTTGTAACATTAAACATATTATTTACCATATGTTTATGAAGGCTTGAAGACACAGAAGAGACTAAGAAGGATTGAGGCTTTATATTATTACCAAAGAAAAGGGCCCTGCTACCTCAGCTGTACCGGCTTTTGGGAAGGCAGGGAGGGCCACGTACTGTTATTCCCGAAGGCAGGGTTGCGAATAAGAGTGTCTCGCATTAACACAAGCAGCTGGGAGCAAGGAAACATCACCCTCAGGTGACGTTCTGGAATGTTCCAAGTGTGCTCTGGGAAGCAGTTGTATGTGGTTGTTTCAAATCTGGAGTCAGAAAAAAAATGGATCCAGTTCAGATCCCTCAGCACTTTTTGTCTTGGAGAAGAGATGGCTGGGTTGGTCTTTAACTTCCTCAATTTCCTCAATGAAAAATTGTGAATTTTGATCATGCCCTCTTCATGTCCAGGTTGTAGCCTACGCTTGATTCCAGCTGCACGGGTTCTTCTGCCTCCTAGCTTTGAGATAACAGGTGTACAGTACCACATTTTGTTTAATAATTCCTTTTGTAAGCACATAACAGGGTTTTGCGGTCAAACACGGTAATTTATAATAAGGTATTGTGAATTTTACAAGGCACGATATACCTAGAAATTGTCACTTGTTTTTTTCTCTTTATGTACTTGCTGGAGCCAAGGAGGTAGGTTTTTGAGTATACTCGGAATAAAGACTTCAACTTTGCCTTCCGCCGCAGAGGGGCCCTGGCAGGGTGCCAAGCGAATTTGACCACCACCTTGTGGACATGCAGAGTCAGGGGATCGATTGGGATTGAATCCCCTAGGCTTGCAGCTACTATCTCCATCAGTGTATTCTGGAACATTATTTGCTGCCCGCCGGTGAAAAATATCTTTGCATTTCTTGTTCTGAGAAAAGAATTGTATTTGTGGAAACTCATAAAGAATTTGTCATACATATCCAGCATCTGTTCGTGATGTGAATGACCAAAGCCAACCACATTGAAAAGCTCGCCTGGACTCTTAGGACTCGCTGTTTTCCACACTAGCACACGCCCCTGCAGGAACTCTAACACCCGAGTCACGGAGGCGGCCTGGTAAAGTGACTGAGAATGTACGCCTTCACCTTTTGCTCTCTGAAGCACTTCTTAGCCGCAAGGCCGGATGCCGTTCCCCTGGGAAACCAGATGAATCAGAAAGGAGCTCGAATTTACAACTCAAAGTAATTTCAGCCTTGATTTGTTCTTCCTCTTTTTTCCCCCTTTAAGTGATGTTCACTTTATTTTATTTTTTATAAATCTGTGGATTGTATCATTGGTGGTTGAACCTACTCAGTTCTCCTGTAAAGCAGAAAAGAACAAAGGTCTTTTCGTTTTAAGCCACAAGCCTGGAGAACTTAAACGATTTCCCGAAGATCCCAAAGGATACGCATTTCAAATATGTGTGCCCATGAACCGTGTGGGTCTGTGGGTGAGTTCAGAAGTCGCCAAGTGGATCGTCAGTCCCACGTCCCTGAATGCGCCGATCTCACCCAATCTCAAAAGCGAAGCGTGGTCTGGTCCGGTTAATACTCAGATGGTAGGAGCCACAAAATACTGATTCTCCCTTTGCTGCCTTGAGCCTTCTGGAACCAGCAGGCTTGGGCTGAGGAAGCAGGGGGGTGCTAAAACACGGGAACGGCCGGCCCTGTTGCTGTAAGAGCTGGATTTGGCTGTTCCTGAAGTGAAGCGATTCAGAGATTTCCGGGACTGAGAAGCTCCCCCCTCCCCCCATGAAGCCTTGACCCTGTGGTAACTCAGCAGAGAGAGGGGGCTGTTGAATACCTGTGCATCAGCAATATTGCGAGTAAGCGTGTGGGAGGGAGTTCTTAGCGAGTTCAAGAGACGAATTTGGTGTCATGTAACGTTTTTGGAACTGTGAAAATAAGATGCTTGTATGACTTCAGACAGACTTTTAAATGGCGGCATGAAACAACTGCTCCTGCGGTGGGCTGGGTCTTGTGGGCTTCCTAATCAGAACATTAGGAGCTGCCTCATGAACAATGAAAGCCCTGACTCAGCTCTGACTCCCCACACACCGTGACTGTGTCTACTGCTTTTAACATCCTGCAGATTGTCAGGGCGCCTTTCACACAGTAGGCCTCAGCGCGAATGAAGTGGGGCAATAGGGTGACATCACCCTTTCTTCCTGCACCCCAGCTGCCAGGTCAGAGTCTGTCCTAGAACTCACTCTGTAGACCAGGCTGGCCTCGAACTCACAGAGATCTGCCCGCCTTTGCCTCCCAAGTGCTGGGATTAGAGATGAGTGCCTCCACAGCTGCCTGATTTTACAACTTTAGTCCATCATCCAGGGAAGTCAGGATAGGAACGAAGGGCAGGAATTTGGAGGCAGGAACTGGTGCGGGGGCCATGGAGGAGAGCTGTTTACTGGCTTTCTCCTTGTGGCTCGCTCAGTGGGCTTTATTATAGAAACCAGGACTGCCAGCCCCAGGAGTGAAGTCGCTAGACCCTGCCCACATCATCAACAAGAAACGGAAACACCCCACAGGCTTGCCCGTAGGCCAATGTAGTAGGAGCATTTTATCAACTGAGGTTCCCTCTTAAATGGCTCCGCCTTGTGTCAAGGTGGCATAAAACTCGCCAGCACAGAGGCCTCCTGCCTGGCCTAGAGATTGGTCTCCTTCGAGTTCTCAAGTGAGAGTCCAAACTGCCTGGTACACCAGAGATTTTTCCACGTGTGGTGGAAGCCGTGTCATGAGAGGAAACCCAGGCAACGGCAGCCCACGCCGAAGGAGGATTCGCACCTCCTCGCCAGTAGAGACAGTACGCAGTAACTGGTTTCAGTCCTCCATTTCCGGACGTGTGTGCGGAGCATTTCGGTCCTTTTCACCCGCATCAGTTACTTTTCTGCTCCCGTGACAAGACTCCACGATCCAGAACACTTAAAGATGGGTCTGTCCTGGCTTACCGTTCAAGAGGGATAAAAGTCCATCACGGTGGGGGAGCATGGCGGCGAGAAAACAAAGCCGAGAGATCACACGTTTCAGAGCAAGCACAACGTGGAGACGGAGCTGGAAGTGGGGCAAAGCTTTTAAACTCTGAAAGCTCACCCCAGTGATGGACTTCCTCCAGCCAGGCCCCGCCTCCTAAACCTCCACAAACAGGGCCGCAAAGTGGGAGCCAAATATACCGGAGCCTGTGGGGGACATTTCTCATTGAAATCACCACAGGTCCCAGTTAGCCATTCTTCTCCCTACTGATGCTGAACCTCTTCTCAGCTCACTTCCTCCTTCTTTCCCCCCTTCCTTTCCCCGTTTCCTCTCTCTTCCTTTTGTGGTAGCCAGTGAGTTTAATCCAGGGTGCTTACAGGAGTGGGCTGGATTTTCATGTGTCATCTCATGGTATTTTCTGTAATGGTGCCACTACGAAACTCCAGCGGCCATACTAATTTTCAACACTCTTTACTACATCGGTGTTACATAGCCAGACGAATGTAATTTAGCACTGACTACGCTGCTGTTGCAATTCTGTTCAGATTTCTGTGTGCATTAGTCACGCTTCCAGAACAGACATTTAGCTTCTTGAGGACAATGATCCTATCTTAAATTTCTCTTGTCTCCTCCGAAATCCTAGCACCCAGCTCATTACCACAGCCCTTTATCCCCTGTGAAAGACACCGTTCAGTGTGCAGCATCCGTCTGCAGTCTTTGAGCTAGCGAGATGTTTATCGGAATTTAGTTCAGCCGCAGGAGACAGACTGCAGCAAGGATGCCATTAGACATGCCTGGGAGAACTGTGCCCCTTAACAGGTAATCATTAGCATTGGCTCTGCGTGGCGAACCGAGTCACGGCAGTGGCAGCTCGCGGTTCTGTCTCTAAGGAACTTCCATCTATTGAAGAAATCCTGCACACACACACACACACACACACACACACACACACACAATGTTTAAATAATTCAAGGCACGAGGTATGGGACATAAATGTCACTAAGTGCTACAAATTCTAAGCAGGGAGCTGTCTCTAAAGGTTTCTAGCAGAATGAGAGCTTTCCTGGGTCTCGAGCTAGAGGTAAACCGGAGCAGAACGGAGCAGGGAAGACTTGTGCTGAGCAGGGGGACGAGGTGGAGCGGGATGACAAAGGGTTAGCGTAGCCGAGAATCTGACGTGAGGATTTCTCGGATTTCTGAGCCTCTTTCCTTATCGGAGATGGACCTGTGGCATTGCCCTGAAGTGTAAAT
Organism: Alexandromys fortis; assembly: GCF_014885135.2. Classification (NCBI taxonomy): domain Eukaryota; kingdom Metazoa; phylum Chordata; class Mammalia; order Rodentia; family Cricetidae; genus Alexandromys; species Alexandromys fortis. The sequence continues at coordinate 687,490 of NW_026068613.1, forward strand.
GAACAGCGGATGCCTGACGTGGAGCCTGGCGCCCAGTAGATGATGACTAATTGTTTGCTTCACGGGAACTGTCAAAAACAATGAAAATGAAGATGCAGGCAGGATCGAGGATGACTGACAGGACTTGGAGCGGCGATGCAGTGGGAGGGGTCGTCCTGTTCATTTGCCCGATGGAAGGCTCTTCGGTCCGAGGGGCTGGGTTTTCAGCTCTGCGCTTCATTCAGCACAGAGGGCAAGCCCTAGCACTAATGAGGAGGCAGCTTTCCTCCAGAGTTTCTAAAAGCAGGTGAGCCGAGACCCCGAAAGGAGTGGCAGGAGAGGGTGGAGGGTTGCGCAATGTCTCGGCTCCACTAATTATACCCCCTGAGACTTCGCCTCCAATGATTTGAGAAGTACTTACATTTTATTTACTAGTGTGTGTGTGTGTGTGTGTGTGTGTGTGTGTGTGTGTAAGACTTCCAAAACCAGAAAACCCTGAAATGATAAAACCCTAAAGTGAATCTAAACTCTAAAGCTGCTGGACGATCCGCGAGGACTGCCTCCACCCTGCCGCCCAGGGCCAGCAGTTCTTAGCAGTTCGCAGTTCGCCGACCCCGAGCCTCTCAACTGCTCTGTGTTTAGAACCCTAGGATGCCAACCTTAGAAACCATTCACAGGTGATGTGCTGATGGACAGGTTTGTGCGGCTAATCAGCACACCTAATTACATACTAGGAGAATGCTAATTTTCATTGTCTTTGCAAAAGATTAAAAAGACACAATATTTTTTTTTAGATACAGCTGTTACAGGATGGTTGGTGAGAGGGACTGGTGATTAAAGTAATTAAATAATTTTTTTTCTGAAGAGATTGGAAAGGATAATAAGCCATTTTGGTAAGAGGAAGGAATGAGAGCTAACATTTTACAAATTACAAATATTCTGCTGTTTTCATCTATAAGCAATACTAAACAGTATTAAAAATGTCTATAAAATCAGAGCAGAGCATGTGAGACTTTATCTTTCAACTTATCAACACACACACATATAAACAAACACATATATACGTCTACATACATATGTTCAAGTGGCATGACAGATCAAGAGGCAAAAGAAGAGGAATAAACTTCGCAGTAGCAAGACACACCCCGAAGTCTGTGTCCAGGACAGTTAATTAGCGGCGCTGTCAGAAGGAAAGCTTGCCCGCCAGGAGGTTAAAGCTGTTTCAAATCATCCTACTGCCGCGCAGCTGCTGTGTTTCCCAGCTGGGTCCTTTGGAGAACGCGAGGCTTTTGAACCTGAGAAGTAATTAGAAAGAGTGAGGATGCTTCTCCTGTTGGGATATTCTTCTGTAGCACATTCATTTTTGAAAGACCAGGCAAATATTCTATCAGGGAACTAACGGAGCCCCTCAACTCTTAAACACACTTTATGTCGCTCTTAAAGGCGCCAATTCGCTTCGGCACACTCAAGTTGACGTGGCTGGACATCACTCTGGATTGTTGTCAATAAGCTTGGTACGTTGAATGAAAACCCAGTCAGAGTGAACTGAACTCACTGAGGGTTTACTATGTACCCAACTACTGCTGACCACTGACCACACGCAGGCAACTAGCACACAGTTTCTAGTCTTAAGGGATCACAGTGGGATAGACAAAATAAAGTCAATACAGTCTCAGGGTTATCCTAGCCGAAACCCTGCTGGACGGGCAGAGTCATGGTACTGGAGTGTATGTAGGAAGGTGTGCAGGATGCTTGGAGCAATCGTAGGTCAGCTGGATGGAAGCTGGACTGTGGAGTCATGGTAATCACATTGATGGAGTGGTTTCTAGCTGAACTGTGGAGGATGTTGATTCAGCACCAACTTTGTGGCTAACTAAAACCCACGGAAAGACTTGGAGCTTCAATATCCAGTGTGCCTTTGTGTTAGGAAGGTGAGTGAGCTTGGGAGCGTGTGTTGGACAAGTTGGTGTTGGGGGGCAGCAGATTTACTAGGAGAATTGGAGGAGCTAAATGACAGACTGGGGTCACAAAACAGGATAAAGATTGGGAAAGTCTTGCAAGATGGGCTAGGAAGCAGGAGGTAGCTCTCAGTGCACCTAACTGGCCCCAGCTGGCTCATGGCTGCTACAGTTACTAGTATATCGGTCATACTTTTCTGGTGAAGTTCGTCCCTCCCTCCCTTCCTCCTTCAACAGGGTTTTGCTATGTAGCCCAGGGGAGCGTCTGACTTTTCCTTCTGGGCTTAGTGATGGGATTACAGGTGTGCAACCAGGCTCATCTTAAATTCCAAGTCTCTTGAAGGTAATGCCTGAGTTGTACAGAGAAAGGTCTGTCGACTGAGTTAACTGCTGTGTAATGTCATCCATCGGAATTGGATTCTTTTCTTGTTGACCCTTGCTAATAAGGAAAGTCTGCTTTTTACCCAAGACATGACCGATACACATCTATTTTGGATTACAGATTGTTTTACACAAAAGCTAGATTTCCTGGTAATGCCCTTCTAGTTATAGAACCCTGTCCTGCGCACACACACACCGAACTCAAGCCCCAGAACCCAAATGTCCACTGTTGGACTAATAAAAAGGTAACCCTTCCATTTAGAGGCAGAAATCTTAGTACCGTGAAGTGTGTTAATCGGTTTCTCAGCACTTAAACATCTGTTTCCCCACTCTTTGAGTTCATTATTTAAAGGAGAGATAACTTGGGGGAATTCCAATCTGTTAAAAGTTTAAAAAACAAAACCAAACAAAAACCAAACCCAACAGCCATTGCCACGAATACTCTTCAGGATGCAAAAACAGAAAGGACGGTCTGGTCTAAGAATGCAGAGCACTCTGGTCCATGAGGCAGGTCAGGAGTCTGGCAGACTCCATCTCCAGTGCCTGCCGGGCTCTGCCGGGCTCTGCCGGGCTCTGCTTGACCTGGAGGTCTCTCCAGGAGCGATGCATTTGTCATTCCGCCAGGTGATTCCTGGGTGCCTGTGGTCCTGATTGCCATTGCCAAGCTTTCCCACAGTGCTGGCCTCTTCACTTTCCTTGAAAAGTCACTGACGCTCGCACGGACGCTCGCACGGTCTCCCTCCTTATTTCAGCCAATCAGCTTCTTTGCCCCGGAACTAGATAGAATGTCCAGCAGGGACCTTGTGACCAAGATCAAATCCAGGCTCCAAGAGTCACCAGCTCGGAGAGCCTCGTGCAGTCTTGGCTTTCCTATTTGAAAATGGAAATCAGGAGAGCTACTTCCCGGGAGCTCTACGGGTTAAGTGTGGCTACCAGGAATTATCCATCCTTAGGATGGACTCTGTTCACTTGAGTTTCTTCTTCAGCCTCAGGGGAGGTTTATTTCTGAACATGCCAAAGCTAAGGATAAAGTAGGGAATAGACACAGCATAGCCCACACTCCGCAAGCAGCAGCAGCGCCTCCCAGAACACAGGAGTGCCAAGTCTCAGGCTGGCTGCCAGCTCTACCACTGCAGACACTCTGGGGGAAGGACCAGAGATCTGAACTGACACCTGCCCCCTGCTGGTAATTCCAAAGCTTCAGAGCCAGAACCCCAATTCTACACATGTCAGTGCAGTGAGTGTCTGTGTGTAGGTGTTGGCCACGACCAGGGATAAGGTGTGCACAGGTGTGCAGGTTTTACTGTGTTGCAGTGACGGTGCTTTATTTCAGAAGCCCCGGGGGTCTGGCCATACCATTTGTTTTCTTTTTTCTGGCCAAACTGATGATTTGGGAGCAGGGATTTAGGAGTAGGTAGGGACACCTTCCTGATTGGGCCAGATCTGAGAATTTGAAGATGTCCTGACTCTCAGCCTCAGAAATAACAGCTTAGTGTCCTTCCCTGGAGAGCAGGGCTTTTCTGTCTTTTGGGGTGACCTGGAAGGGCTGAGCTGGCGGGATGGCCTGTGAGTCTGAGGATTTTCTGCTTTAGAGAAATCTTACCACCCTCCGTTGAATTCTGTTTGGTTGGTTATTTGTGAAGCGTCAGGGTCTCTGGTAGACCAGGCTGACCTTGAATCCCAACCTCTGCCACTCAATTTCCTTCAGTTCCCCGGGGCCAGGGATTGGCTAGATACCACCCCCTTGTGGACAACTAGTCTCCCCGGCTCCTCACGGGAGCCGAGACGCCTGCCAAGGGCTTAGCTCCAAAGTCCTTGGGGTTGTTGACAAAATGGCTACAGCTTGCTTCCCTGTTTTTCTCCTTTCCTGGCCCCCTCTCACCAAGAGACTCTCTTCATCAGCCCCACGCTAATATGTGTGACGCAAGCATTTTGCATTCATCACTCTCTGTAGCTGAGTGCACCGGGGGTGGAGAGTATTTGACCTACAGAAGGTTCTGCCGAGACACAGGGCAAGTCTCACCGCTGAGTTACGTTTTTAACTATTTGAAATTACGCAGGTGATATGTTAATTTTAGAAAAAAAAAAACGTACAAACGACATCTGCAACCTGTCATTTACCAAGTAAATCATTTGCTATTTATATGTCATGTTTATAAACCATTTCTATTTTGGTACTTTTTCCTTTCCTGTTTTTTTTTTTTTCTTTTGCTTTAATTCTGCTCACAGTGTAACAGGGCCCCAGACCTTAGCACCTTAGCACAACTGACTCCATGATGAAAGTGTCATTCAGGCTGTAAAACTCAGTTTGTAGACAGCACCACCTGCCAAAAATAAGAACAAAGACCTAATCCATCAAAGTCCATAGTTCTGGGAAAGTCTCTAAATGTACTAACCTTGCTTTTTGGCTTCTGTAGTCCCGCTTCTGGCTAACTGTTAACTGAAGTATGTCAACCTGGAACGTGGTGTTTATACTTAAAAGCTTATCCTGAGAAAGGCTCAGGGATATCCTGGGATTCTGAACACCCAGGGTAGTCACTGGCTAGATAATAAAAACTCTCTCTCTCTCTCTCTCTCTCTCTCTCTCTCTCTCTCTCTCTCATAGATGACTGTGAGCCACCATGTGGTTGCTGGGAATTGAACTCAGGACCTCTGGAAGAGCTGTCAATGCTCTTAACCACTGAGCCATCTCTCCAGCCCTTTGGGTTAAACCCAAGCAGTCTTCTTTGGTAAATACCCCACAACATTTCTCAAGAATAAGAACACAGACCGAAGAGGACGTGATGGTGCACATCTGTTTTTTTTTTTTTTTTTTTGAGACAGGCTTTCTCTGTGTAGCCCTGGCTGTCCCGGAATTCACTTTGTAGACTAGGCTGGTCCGAACTCACAGAGATCCGCCTGCCTCTGTCTCCTGAGTGCTGGGTTTAAAGGCGTGGGTCACCACTGCCCGGCGTGGTGAACTTCTTGAATCCTGGCACTAGGGAGGCAGAGGCAGGCGGATCTCTGAGTTCAAGGCCAGCTTGGTCTATATAGTGAGTTCCACCCCAGCCAGGGCCACATAGTGAGACCCTGACTCAAAAGGAGGAGGAGGAAATGAGGGGGCAGAGGGGGGAAAACTGTCAGACCCTGAACATTGCTGATGCAGTCTCTGGACTTGTTAAGGACCTTGGTAACACGCCCCCTCCCTCTCCTCCAGAGCTCATTTAGATGCCCTCCTGCTCACCACTTTCTTTCTGCCTCTTTACCTCTCAGTCACATCTGCAGGCTCTAATGCCCTGTCCTTTATGCTTCTAACAACCTTCTTCATTTTCCCTGGGAGAAAAAAAAAAAAAACAAGAAAAAGAAAAACCCCAGTGTCTGTATTGTCTGGGCTCAGTATGTTTTCTTGGCTCTTGGCTGGGAGTCTACGGCTCAGCATTTTAAGGTCATATTTTACTTGATGATCAATAAAGCTTGTTCATACTAGAATTATTAACCCTGAGCCTGCCGCTGAACTTCAAATATTGTTTTTAGTCTATTCAACATTCTATCACACTTCCATTCTTCCGTGCAGCTATCATTCCTCACTTAGCGTGTGTCCCTGAAGTTGCTGTTCTCGGCTCTGCAGAGTTCAAGGCCTATATATAGACAGAAGGGGCTTAAGTGAAGAGGGAAGGAAAAAGCACACGTAATTAGTTTTAGATTTTCCTGTGAGCTTTGAAACAAGACAGCAAGGTGACGGGGAGGTTGGTAGCGTCCGTTGACTCTGTGGGGAAAGGCTGTTCTGCATAGCTGGCCTTTCATGTAGGAGCTACATAATGAGAAGGAGCCAGCAGCTTGTCAGGCCAGGGGAAGAGCCTCTGGGCAGCAGAGTTAGTGAGTGCCCTGTCCTGGAGCAGGAATCAGCCTCTGTCAGAGCTGCACAGGACGGCAGAGGTCACAGCAAGGCCGCAAGAGGAACAGCCAGAAGGGTAGGCTTAGAGAGGCAGGGGCCGTAGTAAATCTAGTTCCTTCCCCTTCCCTTTCTTCTCCCCCTTCTTTTGTGGGGTCGCAGACTGAAGCAGGGAAGCATTCCACCCCTGAGCTACACCCCCAGCTTTAGCCCTTGTCCTAGCCTGGAGTAGAGGGGCTCTCCTCTTCTGACAAGATCTCGTTTAACTCCAAGGTCATTCTGGCTGCTGTCAGTCCTATGGATTACAAGGGAGCAGAGCAGTCGGTACAATCAGGGATGAAGATTTTATTTATTTATTCTTGTTTGAGACAGTCTCGCTCTGTAGTCCAGGCTGGCCTTGAACTCGGCGATCCTGCCGTCTCAGCTCCTTAAAAGCTGGGCTTGCAGAAATGCATCAAAGAAGATTTTGTGGCAATGTAGGTACCATGGGGAAGGAAACTGTGCTTCAGGGTTCCAGAGGTGTGGGGTGGGGGTGGGAAGGCGGAGGTGTTTTAGGAAAAGGAAAGACTGATTGGTAGCTCATGGTCCTCTGGCCCTGTCACTTTGGGGGCCCTGTTATTCTGTGGTGACAGTAATGTACCAAGTATATCATGATGGAACATGTAGCAGAGAGGGACAGGAAAACGCTGGCATTCCAACAGCCCCTTCAGAGTCACGGTTTTCCCCATGAGGTCCTATCTCCTAAAGGGTCCGTCACCTGTTCATATCACCACGGAGGCTGTTTCGGTGACTGGTAGACAGATAATTCGGACACAGACACATGGGGAGAGCATTATGAGATGACAGGACTGTCCATGGACCGCCTATTATTCCTTTAAAACGGCAAAACGGCGGGGTGGGTGTGTGGACAAACACAGGATAGACAAGACACGCGCAAAAGGAAGAGACGAGACACGCGGCTCCCACGTGGGTGCGCTTTAATGGGGAGAGGGAAACACGATAAGGGATGGGGTGTGCGAGACACACAAGGGGCCAGAGAGGGGTGAGAGAAAGAGCGAGACCTCGTGGAAGCTCGCTTTTAATGGGAAGCGCAAGGTTATCTGGGAGACCCGCACCTGGGCACGCGCGCGCGCGCGCACAGGTGTCGGTAATCCAGGAGGAGTCTGGGAGCTGTAGTTTCCAAGGAATAACACCGCCAAACATTGCTGGCCACCACCCAGGGCTAGAGAGACACGAGGCAGAATTTTCTGTCACCCAGTGTGTCCCTTCCAGGATTTTTGGACTGTTGGCTTCTAGAACCATGAAGAATGATGACAATCGGTTTGTGATTCTTTGTTAGGATGGACGTAGACAGGGGCAGTAAAGCCAGTGTAAGCCATTGGCAATATGATACCAGGATGCAAACCCGAGTCCAAGCTGCAGCAGTGGGGCTGGGAATCAGAACTGGCAGGGAAAGGTCACTTTTCACTCTGGTAGGGTCATCTTCCTGGGGACCAGGGCATTCGCTCCTGAGAAGTGGACTTGACAGGACCTCAGCAGGAGTTTCCAGCCTGGGAGGACAGCTTGGGACCTGATGCACGGCACATAGGCTCTTGGAACCTGTTGTTGGATTTTCTTTTACTAACGTAGCCCCACACTGACACACCAAAATGCTATTGTTGGTTTACTCTTTGGGGGCCCACCACCCAGCTCCCCCCAAAAAAAATCACACAAGCAGGCTTATTCTTTCTTATAAATGCCCAGCCTTAGCTTGGCTTGTTTCTATCCAGCTTTCCATAACTTAAATTATCCCATCTACCTGTGCCTCTGGGCTTCCCCTTCTCTTCTGTATATCTTATTTTCACTTTTACTCCGTGGCTGGCTGGGTGGCTGGGCCCTAGCATCCTCCTCTCTTTGTCCTCTTGTTCCTCCTCCTTTCCTCCCAGATTTCTCCCCCTCTTTATTCTCTCTGCCTGCCAGCCCTGCCTATCCTTTCTCTTGCCTAGCTGTTGGCCATTCGGCTCTTTATTAGACCAATCAGGTGTTTGAGATGGGCAAAGTGTCACAGACTCACAGAGTTAAACAAAGGTAACATAAAAGAATGCAACACATCTTTGCATCATTAAAGCAAATGTTCCAGAGCGTAAGCCAATGTGACACACCTAAAAATAATATTCCGCAACAGGAACCTTGTAGTTTTAGCGCGCAGGATCCCTCATCATGCATCCAGACATCCACACCTGCAAAGGTAAGCCAAGGCCTAGCTGACTTTGGTTCTTGTTCCACAGGCAAAGCACTCATCTTCAGCCAAGCTTGTCTCCGGAGCCCCAGGTCTGTTGATGTCTCTGTTTCATTTGAAGACCACCACAGTGCAGCATCTCCATGCTCAACCTGCATGCCTGCCTCCCCAGGCCGCTGCCTCCCCTGCATCCTGTTTCAGCGGAGGACCCCTCTTTCACTTGCTTGCAAACCGTACTGTGAGGGTCTAACTCTCTCATGGGCCCTGGAGGGCCCTGAGGGCAGGGTCTTGGCCAGTTCTTTAGCCTGGAGCTCTGGTCTGCTCACAGGGGACCTTCACAGGGGTGGGCAGATGGCCCCATTCTTGCTTTCCCCTCCAATGGGAGAACAAGACTAATTTTTCAGTAATCCTCCCTGTACCATAAAAACTCAGTTGTGTGAGCAGCATGGATTTCAGAGAATATTTAAGAAATCAGAGTGGAATGTGTGCTTGCTTCCTTTTACATTTTGTATTAAATTTTGTATGTAGGTGTGTGGCAGAGTATGTCCATGTGTGTATGAGTATGATGTGTGGTGTATGCATGCATGCGTGTGGATGATCACATCCGTGTGTGTACATATGTGTTGCATGTATGTATGTGTTGTGTGTGTATGTATGTGTGTACATGTACATTTGTATGCATGTATGTGTGTTGTGTGTGTTTGTTGTGTGTGTTGTGTGTGGTGTGTATATGTATATGTATTGTATGTGTGTGTTGTGTGTGTATGTGTGTGTGATGTGTATATGTGTATGTGTGTATGTGTGTCTGTGTTGTTTGTGTGTATATGTGTGTGGTGTATATGTATGTGTGTCTGTATTGTATGTGTGGTATGTGTAAAGTGTATGTTTGAGTGTGGTGTGCATGTGTATTTGTGTATGTGTGCGTAGAAGCCAGAAGAGGACATTGTGTATTGTCTTCCACTCTTCACCTTTCTCTTCCAGCACAGTTTCTTACTGACCCTGGAGCGGGACTGGCAGCCAGCAAGCTCTACCTCCTTGTCTTGTCTCTGGCTGTCCCTACAGGTGAGAATTTTACACATGGTTCTTGGGATTTGCACGTAGGTCTTCCTGTCTGCATGACAAGTGCTTTTGCCACTGAGTCATCTCTCCAATCCCACGTGTACTTTTTCTGAAGCAAAAATCAAGGCAGAAATAGTTTGTCCTGTGACATGGGAGAGGGTGTTGACTCATCGTCCCCAAGCACGTACTCTGAAGAGTGACCTGACATGTGGCGTGTCACAGACCACGACAGAAAAGCAGGTGGCGCAGCATAAGGGACGTTCCTTAGTGTGGGTGTCAACACAATTCCTTCTGCTTCCTCCTCTCCTTCTCCTTCCTCACTCAGAATTCACAGGTTGAAAACACCCCTAAGGTACTATTCCTTGCAGTCTTTGAAACAGTGGCTCAGTTTGCATGAAGTCGTCAGAGGGGGCTCCATGACAGAGTATCCCTATACAAAGATGGAGAGAGGCCACCATGTGAGGACCCAGGAAAACAGCTGTATGTGCTCTAGGAAAGAATCTTGCTGAGGAATCTGACCTTCGGCACTTTGACCCAGCCTTCTTGGGGAGTCACAAATGGTGGGGAGTGGATGAAATCACGAGTGAACGTGTATTGTTGACATGGGCCTGGCAAGGGCAAGGACCCAATGTTCCGGAAGCATGAGGACTGGCAAAGTCTTCCCCTGGTCAGGCTCAGGGAATTGGCAAAGACTTCCTTTGGTTCAGACAGTGTGTGCAGAAACAGTCACAGCTTCCTGTTCCAGGATGCTGGAACCCTGTGGCTGCCCTGTACAGAGACCTCCCACAAAGACCAGCTGAACCCTTCTGCTGAGTTTCTGGGTGTTGGTAGTAGGTGCCCTCTATCAGAGTGAGCACAACCCACGGGGTTCCAGCTCTTCTGTTGTTCATTCCTCAGTCAGGTCTCTAGGATTCAGCTTTGCAGGATGCCGGGACCACTGATCACTCTCTGTTGTTTAGATGCTGCCCAGTACCTGGTATTTTGTTATATCAGCCAAAATGGGTTGTCTCCTCCCCTCCCTATCTCCTCTCCTCTCCTCTCCTCTCCTCTCCTCTCCTCTCCTCTCCTCTCCTCTCCTCTCCTCTCCTCTCCTCTCCTCTTCCCTCATCTCTTTCCCTTCCTTTCTTTCCCTCCCCTTCTCCTCTATCTCTGTCTCTCCTCCTTCCCTCTCTTTTTCCTCCTCCATTCTCTTTCATCCTATTGCAATCTCTTTCCTGACTTAATGGGTTTCCAAGAGACATCTATAGTAGGTAAGTTAAAGCAAGGAGCTCAGATTTCACAAACATAGGTGTTTATTCGAAATTATCCTCTGAACATAACAGCTAGCATCTTCATCAGAGCAGCTGTGGCTACTTGTAAGCGGGCCCCAGGGATCAAGCCAATGGGCTATTGACATTCCGTCACAGAAGGAGAGGGCGGGGAGAGTTATTGAGAGAGCCTGGCTGCTCCCTCTGTCATCTGGACACATACACGTAATTCTGCTGTGATTGCACGTGGTTTTGGGAGGTGCTGGAATACAAAGTACTGTGGATGATAAACAGGAAGAAGGTACTGTGAGGTTTCAAACCCAGACAAATGGCTGAGGTGCCTATTTAGCATATCAAAGCAGATCTGACTACCAGGATTTTCCAGCATCTCTCAGTCCTCAGCTGTTACAGAGTGTGGTTGGCATACCTCCACCCCTACTCTGAACTCTCCAGCCTAGGGGCAGGGATGCTTTTCCCTCAAAGGTCCTTCCCTATATAATTCAGACATTTTGGTTACACACCCCTTTTTGTACCTTTGGCCTCCTGGCTGCTTCACCTGGTTCTCCTATCTCCCCTCTCCCTCTCTTTCTGCCTCCACATGGCCAGCTCAGCCTGGCCATGTCCACTCTGGACTTTCCCAGATGTCCCTGCTTCTGGCTATGGTCTCCCACATATCTATAATAAACTGTCTCCTCCACTGTACCTAGGAGCAGCCATGTCTATCTGTCTGTCTGTCTGTCCATCTGTCTGTATGTCTATCTGTCTATCTATCCAGGTGCCATCTATGTAGCTGAGGTGAGACTTTTCAACAAGCAGCTTCTTTGGGGGTCACCCCCCACCCTCATTTGCTCTATAAGTAGGCCCAATAAGCTCATTGGTTACCTAACTTGGGTGGAGTTATATTTCAGTTTGTCACTGGTTCCTACAGTAGATTGAATGTAATTGGCTCCCATAAGCTCATAGGGAGTGACGCTACTAGGAAGCGTGGCTTTGTTGGAGTAGGTATGGCCTTGTTGAAACAAGTGCGTCACTGTGGGAGTGGGCTTTGAGGTCTCCTTTGTTCAGCCTTCACTCAGTGTGACACTCAGACCACTTCTTGTTGCCTGCTGGTCAAGATGGAAGAACTCTCAGCTCCCTCTCCAGCACTCTGTCTGCCTGCCTGCTGCCTTGTTTCCTGCTCCAAAGACAATGGACTAAGATTCCAAACTGTAGGCCAGCCCCAACTG
>NW_026068613.1:700302-724816 GCF_014885135.2 Alexandromys fortis
CCCCCCCCCCCGGCAGTGCTGAGGACTGGACCCAGGACCATGGGCATTCTAGGAAATACTCCACCACAGAGCTGTATCCCCAGCTCTTGGCTTTAGAGACAGAGTCTCATATGTGAGCCAGGCAGGCCTGGGACCAATACCCTCCTTCTGCCACCTCCTGTTTCCCCAGCCACATTTCTCTGGTGATAGCTCCCGCCTCTCCCCTAGGTCCACATTCACCTTTTCTATGTTCTTTTCCAAACAATATTTTGAGAGTAGATATTATTTCATTAGGTTTTGTGAAACTAGTGGCTCATTAAGGGGAAAAAAAACCCTACAAAGTTCTCAAGACAGGTTTGTGGAACAATTAAATGCACAAAAGCATGTCTCCATGCTCAGGGTCAAGCAGAGACTCTGTCTAATGACCTGTGCCGGCTTCTCTTTGTCTGGAATATTGGTTGTGTTCTTCCTCTTTCACTGTTCATCCTATCTACTGCCAGGCTCTCACTTGCATTCATGACTGAGAATACACATGTGCACAGGCTAAGCCTTAGACCGAAGCGCCTTAGAGACCCCATTTTGACTTCTCTTCAAGTTGCTTGCTCAGACAATCACTGCAATTGCAAAGACGTAAGAATCAACCATTAAATTAACTGCTTTTCATATCAAGTGTCGGGAAATTTCAAACAGGTGAGCATGAATCTCATGCAGTCACCATGGCAACAAAAGCAGGTTGATGCAGTGTCCTCTTCTCTCCCATTCTCTTCCAGCTCCAACACTCATACCCTTCACTTGGTCCATCTGCGGCTATTCTTTGATGTCTCAGGACAAAGGCCTAGGAGTTAAGACCTTTTCCCCAAGGGATTTAGAGACAGCAGGATATACACCAGTAACCCTTCTGCTACCAAAACAAACACCTGACATGATTTATAAAGACAAAAGGTTTCTTTTGCTTCTAGATTTAGGAGTTCAAGTCCCCAGTCAGTTGAACACATCGCCTTTAGGCCTATGGTGAGGCCTAGTCTGTGGAGGCCAGAGGAGGGCATTAGATCCCCTGGAACTGGAGTTATAGACAGTTGTGAGCTGACCAGTCAGTGCTGGGAATTGAACCTAGGTCCTCTGGAAGAACAACAAGCGCTCTTAATCCTTGAGCCATCTCTCCAGCTCTGGTAGGTTTCTCATAACATTTTCACACTGATGGCCTCAGCTAGTCCTTATTAAACTCCTATGAGGTATAGGAACGAAAGGACACGTGTCAGTGGAAGGAGACTGAAGCTGGGGAAGGCTGGACTCCCCTGAGATCCCCAGGCAGACGGGAAAGCACAGAAAGCATTCTCCATAGCACCGAGTGTTCCTAACACTTTCGCTGGCACTAGCTCATTGTTAGTGGCCTTAGTAAACCATATGGTCAGCTTCACTGTATAGATGCGAGGATAAATCTCATTGCCAGAGGCCAGGCAGTTGTATATAGCTATTCAAATTGCAATCCATTCGGGCATTCACTACCTGGGGTTAGGACAGAACTCAAACTTAAAGATATTGTCCCTTGAAGTTACTCCACTTAGTAGATGGAGATGGGATCTATAGGTCACCTGCTATCTGACAAAATGACCACAAATCTGAGTGGAGTGGATCCCCAAGATCCTCCTCAATTTTGATTAAGTTGCCAGAATAACTCGCAGAACTCAAGGAAGTTCTGTACCTAGGATCTTATTCTAAAGGATACAAATCAGGATCAACCAAAGGAAGAGACGTAGCGCAGAGTCTGGAAGCATCCAGAATGGTCCTTTCTCATGACCTGTCAGTCCTCTTTGCATGGATGTATTCATCAACCAATCAGCTCAGTCCTCTTTGCATGGATGTATTCATCAACCAATCAGCTCAGTCCTCTTTGCATGGATGCATTTGCCAACCAATCAGCTCAGTCCTCTTTGCATGGTTGCATTTGCCAATCAATAACCTCAAGGAACGCCAGCATCCAGGCCTTTTTGCTGAGCTTTCATTATGCAGGCATAATTGGCAATATAACCAACCTCTGACTCCCCATCCTCTAGGGACACAGTCTCATGATAGGCTTACCTGAGAACTAGCTGCTATCCAGAACAAGCTCTTTACCATAAACTCAGGTGATGTCAGGGCTCCTAGCACTTGGGAAATTAAAAGGATTTTGCATGCTTCATTCCAGAAACCTGGAGCAAAGACCAGGTAAATCATTGTACAACAACAGCCGAGCCACGTAGCTTCTGAGTCTGCAGAGTCCAGGCAACTGCTTTTCCTTATTCTGATTCTAGAGAAACCGGCTCTCACCTGGATCTCTTCTTACGAATTAAAGCAAGAACTCGAGATCTAGTCTGACCTCTGAGATATCTAGAGAGAGATTTCCTGGACTTCAAAACCACACCCGTCCTTCCATTTTTACCCACTTGAAACCAAACCTAATTCAGGATCACGTTTCCCCGGGGTGGAGGTGATGAAGCCTCAGAAGGAAGTACACTGACCTTCTTTACCCTAGCAGAGAGTTTGTCTTGAGGACTGTGAGGCTCCTGAAATTGAGTCACGTGAGCAAGGCCGGCTCAGGACCCTAGAGGCCTGCCTGTATCCTTAATCTGCTGTTTAAACATCCCCTCCCCAACCCACACAACAGCCCCCGCCCCCAAGACCCTCAAGGTGAAAAGGAGTGGTGGATGGGAACTGATTTCAAAGGACTAAAACCCGGACAGGCTGTCTGTGCGGGAGCAGTGTAGACGCCCATATTAATTATTGATTCGAAAGCCTGTTACTGGTGAGCAGGGAAGGGTTTTTTTTAGTTATTATTTTTTTTATTGCACACTTCCTATGAACTGTGTTCAGCACTTGGATGCCACGTGCTATTTAACCCTTAACTATCAGACTGTGCTCCGGCTCCTTCTCTAACCGGGACTCTGAAAGGTTGAAGAATTAAGCCGGTCTAGTAAGGTGGGAGGTTTTTGGACTCCCCGTAGGGCAGGGAACCCTGACTGCTCTTCGGGCTGATGAGGGAGGGGGAGTTGATTGAGGGAGGAGGAGGGAAATGGGAAGTGATGGCGGGGAGGAGACAGAAATCTTTAATAAATAATAATAGTAATTAATAATAATAATAAAGAATTAAGCCGGTACCAAGCTGCCTCCAGTCGCTGGTAATAGCCAGAAAAATGTTGCCAGTGTGTTTGTTTGCTCTGTGCTTTATTAAATATTATTTTGTATGATTATGTAATTAAACTGTGACCCTCTGAAACCTGTCATTTTGAAAGCACAGGGCAGCTGAACAAAGCTAATCAACGAAAAGCTTCATTTACATTAATCCTGCTGGGAGACTGCGCAGGTCATTTCTCTGAATACCCGGGTGACCTTGCTTAGCGTAGTGTAAACATTAGGCTGCTTTCCGTTATTAAACCTATGCTAATTCAGGCCCCTGATGCAGAGCAAATGCGCTATTAATGATAAACGCTGCAATCACATAAAAGGCTCGCCATGGGATTATAAGTGCAGCCGGATACAAGCTCGAATTTCCAGTGTGCCTCAGTATCGCTGGCCTCGGTTGATAAAAGAGATGGATTTTTTAGAGGGATGAATGTGGCGATCTGACCGCTGAATCAGCTCCGTACTAGTGCCACCTAGTGGTCATTCGGGCGTCTGCGTGTCCTTCATATTTCTAAGGGGCGGGGCTCCGGGGCTCCACCTTCTTCAGCTTTTCAAACTGGTGTTTTCCTCTTTCTTTCTTTCTTTCTTTCTTTCTTTCTTTCTTTCTTTCTCTCCCTTTCTTTTTCTTTTTGAAAGACACTGCAATTACTTGTGTAAGAGGATGAGAATGAGACAGTCATTTACTTCAAATTACTGCAAAATTTTAAGTACCTGAGATGATGAATTTGGGGTCTTGGATCATTTTAGTATAGCTCCAAATGCCGTGCCTCCTGATTCTTTCAGATTTCCAGCTTCTCTGATCACTGGGAACACCAGAATGCACACAAGCCACCCTTGTTCCATATCTTCCCAGGACGGTGTCCTCAGCTGACACCGCAGCCTAGAAGACAGATGAGAAAGGCCAGTCGTTCCTCAGAACAGTCAATGGGTCTTATTCTCTCTCTCCAGGTGTTTCTCGGCCACATGCCTGGCAGAGGTTGTCCAGAAACAGTTCCAAGGCGCTGTTCCCGAACAATGTCGAGCATCTGCACCGTGTCGTGCCTGAGTGCAGAGAATACTAAGTGAATTAGCCAAACTCACTCAGAGAAAGACAAAAATGTCTAAGTAGGGTGATAGACTCATCCTGGTACAATAAACACCACGTGAGACCGCCATGATGGGGGGACAGCTGGAGCCAGGGCAGGATAGAGCCAGGTTTCAATCCTGGATCTGTCTCTTGCAGAGTAGGAAAAACGATTTGGCCTCCCCATGATCAGGAGTGAAAATGGGAAAAACCTTTAGGAGCTACCCTTTTTGGATGTTGCTGGCCCTGGGGAGCGGGAGGAGGGCCAGGGGCAGGGCATCTTATATGTCTGATTTGGGGAATGTGTTTGGATTTTGCTGATTGGTTCCGAATAGGAAACTGTAGTGAAAGATATGGAAACTGCAGGCCAGTGAGCATTCTGGGATGCTTCCTGCAGAAACTGTAATGTGGTCTCTGCATCATCTGGGCTGGTGCCGCAGGGCTTCTGAATGGTCACACATGGTCTGGCCATTGCCAGTTTGTTGAGTAAGACTTTTAGACTGCATTCGAAGCTTGTCACGGGCTGGGGAATGTGCACAGATCCTCAGTAAGTGATCCTTATTAGCGTACAGTAGGGCAAGAGATGACCCATAGATAGGGATGGAGTCAGACCTTAGGGGGAGTTCCCTGGTTCCATTTTGTGTTGCTATAAAGCCTGAGGCTGTGTAATGTATGAAAAGAAGAAGTTTGGTTGGCTCCAGATTCTGGCAGATGGTGTACATCTGGATAGCATGGCTCTCACATCTGGAAAACCTCCCCTTTCTCTACCCCCCTCCCGGCTCAGTTATAGCATGGCAAAGAAGTTAAAAGGGAAGGGGCATTTAAATGGATGCCCCTTGATGAGACAAGCAAGAGAGTAGAAAGGGTTCAGTCTTGCTCTTTTGTAATATTGATCATGGGAAATCACAGGGTCCTGCAAGAATACATTAATCCCTGGAAAGCTACGTCCACCGATCTAGTCTACCAAGCCCCCACCTTTTAAAGACCTACCACCCTTTAATATCATTACCCAGAGATCAAGTCTCCAGTATAAGGATTACTGAAAGACATACTCAGAGTGTAGTCAAACCTAGGTTGGTTCAAGTCAGGAAACTAGACATGGCGCCTGTATATATGTATGTGATATGTATGAATGGTGTGGTATGTTTGTGGTATGTATGAATGGTGCCTGCACACGAGTGTCTGAGTATGCAGGCCCATGCATGTGCATTTGGGGCTAGAACAGGACATAAGGGGTCTTCCTCCATAGCTCTTGGCCTTATTGGCTTGAGTCACAGCCTTTCACTGAGTCAGAAGCTCACTATTTTGCCTAGCCAGCCAGCTCCCAGGATCTATCTATCTCTGCCCCACTAATGCTAAATTTAAAAGCACGTGTACCATGCCTAGTCTTCTATGTGGGTGCTGGGGATTTGAACTTAGGTCCTCATGCTTGCAAAACAGGTGCCACTGAGGCTCCTCCCCAAACCACATTCCAGTGATTTCAGCAGAGGGCCATGGGTTGCAGGGACTTGGAGGCTGGGAAAGCCCAGGATGAAGAACTGCTATTCCAAGGGGAAGAAATGGAGGGAGGCTAGAAAACTCAGAAGCCTAGAATTAGAGCTTCCAGTGGGACCCGGACCTCGGAGGAGAGGGGTGGCACTGGGATGGCGCTGATGGTTCTTGAGTTTGGAATCTGCAAGACTGGATCTCGAACCTCTCCATATTGTATCGGCAGACTAGAGCAGTATGCTCGTGTTTGCTCCCTGTGGTGAGAAAACACCCGACAAAGCAATTTGAAGATGAGGGGTTCTCTTTGGGCTCTCAGATGGAGGGTGCGGTCCATCATGGTGAGGAAGTCACAGGGCTGGGAGCCTGAGGCAGCTGAGCCTGTTGTATCTGAAGTTCAGGAAGCAGAGCATGCTGAAAGCTGGGGCTCAGCTCACTCTCCTTTTCCTGAAGCCTGCGGCCCTGGCATGTGGAGGGTGCTGCCAACACTTAATGCCTTCTTCCTGCATCAGTTAACCCAGTACTGAAACTCCCGTACAGACATGCCCGGAGGTTTGGCTTCTAGGTGGCTCTAACTAAGCATATGCAGGCACATCATTTCCCTCCGGGTAGTTTCATTTTAGTCCACCAACTGGTGATAGAAGACTTTTTAATATGCAGGAAATACAAATAAATTTGGGTTTATATAACCCAAGAGCAGTTACTCCTGCTATAAAACAAGAGAAATGCTATACACGTTCCTTTCCTGATATTTAAAAAGATTCATCAGTATCAGTAGTGAATTCTTATAAATCTGGGGACTTAGAGAAAAGCATGCCAATCAAACTTCACCCCTAAGTCCGAGTGTCAGTGCACAGATTTCCATATCATGATAGGCTACTTTGTGCCTGAAAAAAACTGAGGTTCTGTAAATGAGTGAAGGATGCTGGTTAGCTGCTGTTGCCTGCCTTTGCCACACAACTGTTCTGTGTTCTGCTTTGTGATACTGAGCCAGGGCCTCAATGCTCTACAGCTCCTTTTGTTTCAGGGACACTGGAGAGGGAATGGAAGTCAAGAGGAGGGCATTAGCATCTTCCTCTTCTTGGAACTTGTTATTCCCATCTCTGTTGCTGCAACAGCAATCTTCGCTCAGCAGCAGCAGCAGGCCGTTCCAGCGTCTCCCACACTTCCCGCACCAGCTTTCGGGTGCCTTTGCTGAAAGATGCACCTCCTGTGTGCACACACTGGAGTCCTTGGGAAACTGTGGCTCTGCACGTCCCACTCCCAGCCTCTTACTGCTCAGGGCCCTGCTTTCTCTTTTCCTTCTGTATTTTTAAGTGAAGGACCAGGTAATATACCACGCATTAACTATTTTGGAGGGTTTGCCCTTTGAAGGTAGGCAAGCAGTTGATCACTGCAAGTTTTAAGAATATTACATCTATTTCTTGCATGAGCATGTATGTGTACGTGTGTGCATGTGTCACAGGATGCATGTAGAAGCCAGACGATAAATTATGGGAGTGGGTTCTTACCTCGCACTGTGTGGGTCCTGAGAATTGAACTCAGGTCATTGGGCTTGGTGGTTAAGAGTCTTTATGGTGAGCTGTCCTGCTGGTCCAGTAACAGCAAGGGTTGGTAGCTTCCTGTACACCCACCTCTTGGTCTCGCTCTTCTCCTAAATCTAGAAACAGTAACCAGAAGAAAAGCTCCAGACTTCTTGATTTTCTATCCATATCCAAGAGGTCCCCAGAGAATGTTCCAGCCCTTTTTCTTAATGGCTCTCAGGGTGGGAAGGGCAGGAGTCGGCTAACATTTTCGGTTAGAACCGCCTAGTCTAGATTGCCTCTCTCCTGTCAGACTGTGGGACTGAAGGTTTGGCCCATGCTGTTTAGGGAGGAAAAGCTCCTGTTTACATCCATCCAGAAGTAACCACCAAAGACAAAGATGAAACCAGGCTTTTGGCAAGTCAAGCTGATCCAACAGGGTCCTAACCTAGAGCAGGTTGTTTATAGCAGCGACACATCAGTCTAACGCTGTGAGCCGAAGCTAAAAACTCTCATCCTGCAATCCTTGGCGCTCAGTGCCATCTGTGACGGTCTCAGGAGGCTGCTTGAGAGAATATATAACAACCAAGTGGCACCCCAGACACGTCACATTTGTGTGGTGGCACAAAGGTGCCTGAGAACATTTGTATTTAAGAGCCTATGGGAAGGTGTATAGAGCCAGGGCAAAGGGCAGAATGTGCGGGTTCACTGAGATAGAGCATTGAGGGGGTGAACTTCATGAGGGAAAGACGGACGCCTACAGCACCTGGGATGACACCTTACAGAGCCCACGGGATGCTGGCTGGGATAAGACCCATCTGCAGCATAGACAGCTCATGCTAGCAGTTGTGTGAGAGAGTTGGCAAGATCGGAGGCAGGAAAGTGGCTACAAGGCTGTGTCATATACTAGCTGTTGGTTCTGAAGATGCGTAAGAGACGTTCCACTGTTTTCCGAGCCAAACAGTGATTCAAAGCAGCGGGTACAAATGAACAAAGCTTGCGCCCAAGCTGCTTCTTGTAATAGCACATCCAGCAGGGACACAGGGTTTGACCTGAGAAGACATTGCAAGGAGAGATGACAGATCCAGAGGACCAGGATAGGAAGGAAAGGTCAATGGGTAGCAAGGCTTGGAGGTGGCTTGAAGTTTGGAGTGTGCCACATTCCAGTGTCTGGGTGCAATTCTTTAGGTTACTGAAGACTGGTGTCCATTTGGAGGCCAGTGAATGACATGATGTGGGGCTGAGTGTTAGGATGTCTAATCCGGGAGCTGTGTGTAGGAGGCAGCACCATAGGAAGGGAATTGTGTCAGTGACTTTCCTTGTTGCTATGACAAACAAGAAGCATCATAAGAAAGGAAGGGCTTGCAGTTGGAGGGGATACAGTTAATCAAGGCTGGGAAGGCAGCCTGGCAGGAGCATGAGCCAAATGGCCAGAGAGCAGAAGTAAAACGTGAAGAAGACCCATCCACAGTGACACACTTTCTCCAGTGAGACTCTACCCCCTAAAGGTTCTGTGACCTTCTGAAACAGCGCCACCGTCTGGGTACCAAGAGTTCAAACACGTGACCCTGTGGGAACATTTTATATTCAAGGCACAACAGAAGCCCTCTGGCAAAACTAGCATATTGGCAAGTGATGGCAAGGGTTAGAACCAGCGTACTGGCATTCAGAGTGGGTGTGGGCAACCGAACAACGTGCAGGGCATGGGAGACTTTGGTGCACTTGGCGCTAAAGGGGATATCTTTCCCAGACCCATCCCCTCAAAGCTCAGGAACCTATGTGGAAGAGGAGGAGAAAAGATTGTAGGAGCCAGCGCTGGCGGATGACTCCAAGGAAATGGAATCTTCCGGACACCGATGGGACTGATGCACATGTGAGCTCACAGGGACGGTGACAGGATGCGCAGAACCAGGTTCAAGTCGGACAGGGTCACAGCACTCGGAATGGGAAATGGGCATAGGGTCTCATTTCTAACAAAGAAGCAATATGTACCTGATACCTGCTGGCAAAGAGGAAGTCAGCTTTCGCCAGTGAAGTCTCACGGGTATATTAACCAAACCTCAGGGCAGGCCCTGTGCTTAGAACTTGGCCAACACAAAATAAAATCAGTGATATTTTCATGGACTTTTTAAAAAAAATTTTCAAAACAAGGTTTCTATGTAGCTTTGGAGCCTGTCCTGGAACTCACTCTGTAGACCAGGCTGGTCTTGAACTCTCAGAGATCTGCCTGCCTCTGCCTCCTGGGTGCTGGGAGTAAGGCATGCACCACCACCACAACCATGGTGGACTTTTGTTTCATTTTGCCTTGTATTTGCCTTTTTTTTTGTTTTGCCTTTTTCTTGTTTTGATTTTTATTTTTGTTTCTTTATTTTCATGGCTTAAAGTTTTTTTTAAATATATATTTGAAAGACAGAGAAAGAGAATATAAAGTTGGGTGCTTAGGGAGGTGGGAAGGATCTTGGAGGAGATGGCTGCAGGGAAGACATGATTGAGATATATGGTAAGAAAAAAAGTTTTAATTAAAAAGAAGAATGTGAGAGCACTGAATCCTAACCACTAGACCACCAGGGAGAATCCTGAAAGTCCCAGAGAGCCAAAGAACCCTACAAGCACCACACACAAAGGTTCATCAGACTCCTGAATAAGAATCTACTCAGAACCTGAGAATGGTGTTGATGTTGAACCCGCACACAAGGACCCTGAACAGAACACACTCTTCACCAAGCCATAAAGAAAAAGACTGAGTAAAGAAAATAGGGACAGCAACAAAAAAAAAACAAATCAGATGGGGGCTGCAGAGAAGAGGCTGAGGAGAAGGGGATGCAAGGGGTGCGAAGAATGGGGTGCAGAGAAAGGTTGTACAGAGAGGAATGCCGAGAAGGGGTGCAGAGATGGTGGTGCAGAGGGTAAGTGAAGGGGTATATGCAAGGGTCTGAGGAGAAAGGAGGCAGGGAATGCAGTTTAGAGCAGAGGAGGGGGCTGCAGGCCAAGAACATAAGCAAGGAAAGAAGATTGTGGGTGTGAAGAACGTGAAGAAGTCTTTGCAGGAAAATCTGCAGGTCCCAAGAAACCAGTACCTGAAAAGAAACCAACCAGCAAAAAAGAAGTCTGCCACAGGGGGTGGGGTGGGGGAACCAGTTGCACAAACCATGAAAATCTTTTTTACGTCATAAGGGTCAAATAATTGGGGACAGCTTGTTTGATTAAAAGCCTGATTAAGAATGCTATCAAAAAAAGAAAGAAAAAAGAAAAACAAAGAAAGAAAGAAAAAAGAAAGAAAGAAAGAAAGAGAACAAAAGAAAGAGAGAGTGGAGCATCATGTTGGAAGGAATACTGTTGAAATGGAGGCCAATGATGTGGAAGTGTTGGGGGTAGGAGTCAAAATTTCATGAGAATTTGTTAATTGAAGTGAGAATGTAGAAATTGAAACAGCAATAGAAAAGGTAATTTTAGTGTTGGTAATCAGTATCTGAAGGATGTGCCTTTCCCAGTTTGTATCTACGTGGTGTGTCCTGTAACACATAGAGAATCAGCCCTGATTTCAGACGAGGCCCTGAAGCAGGTGGGAAGGGGACAAAGGAGTGCGGGGTGGCGCTCTGTGACAACGTGATGCTGGCAGGGTTTCGCCTTTCACCATAATCATAACCATAACGGTGCTCGGTTTAATCTGCATTTCTGTTTGAAAGGGCTCCACTAGGCAAATTTCAATGAGTAATCAATGAGATTAGCCTACAAATTAGCTTCTGGTAGTATTATATACATTAGTACAATATTCTGAAAAGCATAAAAGATTTGGCAAATCCCACTCCCAGGAATTTATCCCAAGGAAATGCGTAGCTTTAAAAGTCAGAGCTGAAGGCTTTTAGTTCATTTTAGTGTTATTCGCACTAACAGGAAATAGTGAGGGCACAAAACGCCCATGGAAGGAAATTGTACATGATGCTATGAGGATTCAGGGAATCTATTAAAATGCAAATGATCGTTAGGTGTCTGGGGAGAAGCACGAAGACGTGTTTATAGGATAAGTGAGAGTAGGGGGAGCAGAGTAGAGACGCTTTGTGTGCTTCAGTATAACTGTGAGTACACGCATGTGTCCGGTAAAATGTGGATGGTGATACGAAAAAACGAAGGCAGCTGTTGTGGCCAGTCGCTTGGGCTCAGGGGTCAGGATGCTGTACTCAAATCCTGTAACATGGTAGCTTGTGACCATACATATTGTTTTCAACTTCTTTTAACTTCTGCATCTCACCTATAAAATAGGGGCAACACAGGGGTGCCCTTTAAAAATCCTTTCAATAAAAGCACCTGCCACAAAGAGTTGTGAATATCTTAATGGAATAATGATGTGGGATTCCCCTCTATTTGTTATGGATATATTTTATTACCATTGGTTAATAAAGAAGCTATTTTGGCCTATGACAGGGCAGAATATAGCAAGATAGGAAATCCAAGTAGAGATAGAGGAGGAAAGAAGGTGGAGTCGAGCAGATGCCCAAAGAGAAAGACACCAAAACCTTGCCAGTAGTCCACAGCCTTGTGGCGATGCAAATTAAGAAGTGCTTAGTTTAAGATATAAGAGTTAGCTAGGAATGCGCTTAAGCCATTGCCCAAACAATGTTGTAATTTATACTGTTTCTGTGTGATTATTTGGTTCTGGGTGACTGAGAAACAAACAAGCAGTCTCCATTTACAGAATAATCTACACAAAGCAAATGCATCCGCAGCAACGTTTGACTAATGACACCCACTGTTACTGGTAACTTTTATATTTATTTATTTATTTGTTTTTATGTGTTTGATTGTTTTGCCTGCATGTAGGTATGTGCGCATATGCAGGTAGTGCCTGTGGAGGCAGGAAGTGGCTGTAGAGTCCCCTAGGACTGGAAGTACAGAAGATTGTAAGCCACCATGTGGTTGTTGGGAACCTAAGTAAGAATCCTCTCAAAGCCATGAAGCCATCTCTCCTGGACCTGTTTTTAGTTTTCCATTACAGCTACCGCAATGATTTTTTTTTTTTAATGCACAAGGGATGCAGCTCCCTTTAATGGAATTAAGTAGAACCAAGCAGAAGTACTCAGAGCATTGAGACAGAAATATTAGGTACAGGGTTCGCTGTTTTATCTTTGTGGCTTTGTTTCTGGTTGATTGTGTTTTCAATTAACTCGCCATCTGAGGACTCTAAGGGTGAAATAAATACCATGCCCAAAGAAAAGAAAAAAGGGACCAGAAAGCCTTGACTCCATGCCTTTTTGGCTTTAATCTTCTTTCCTGCCTCAACTACTTGAAGCATAGATACAAACAATTTAACTTCATGTGCTTTCTCTCCCAAATGGTAGGTGCGTGGAGGATTAGACACAGTTGTCACGTGGACACTGCGGGGCTCTGGTCCAGGCGGGGATGACTGTGAACTCTGATCAATTGCCATGAAAGGTCTGGACTACTGGCCAAGGGAGGAAGGGAGAATGTCAGTCTTTTCTGCATGGCTCTTGACAGCCCCAGAGTGCTGTCACCCTACCTGAGAGGTGGGTGATGATGGTTTTGTTAAAGTTCTTGTGGTCACTGGTGTTTGTGATGGGCAGAGGACACACAGCTGACATGCAACCGTTCTATTCACACCCAGCTTCGGAGCAAAGGAAAGGAGAGGCTTCTGCTCAGTGCCAGGCTTTCACCACAAAGGACACGAAAGCCCTGCAGAGCAAACCCTGACTCATCCGCTGCTTTGCTTCTGATTGCTTGGATCACACTCTTGGAACCAGTCCAGCACTCAGCAATAATGCCCTGGTATGTTGTCTGCATCGTGAATGAAAAGCATCGTGATGTTCCAAGCATTGGTTTGAGAGAAGACTGGGTTGGACCAGTTCCCATGGCACTGGGTCTGTGCAGGAGCTCAGGTACCTGCTGTTCCCATGTGCTTCAGAGCACCGTGGGACTTAGACTATGCGTCTGGCAATGGCATCTGTAGGACCCGTTCTTCAAAAGACAGTCGGTGTTCACAGAGGCGCTCACTGTCAGGTTGTTCATTGTAATGTTCCTTTAGTAACAAAGGACTGAAAAGAATCCAAGTGTCCACAAATAGGAAATGGTCTCAACAAACTGCGGTACAAAAGCAAAAGTACATGAAACAAATTGCCAGCAAGCTTAGGGGCAAAGATGGCCGTTCCAGGAGTGTAGGTTGGTTTACATAGGTTGGGGTTTCTATTTCTATTGTAAGCATGTATCATGATGAGAGATTTAGGGGCTGATAGATGGCTCAGTGCAGTGAGAATGCTTGCTCTGAAAGCAAGGAGATCTGAGTTCAAATCTCCAGTACCCATATCAAATCGAAACATGGCTGTCATTGCCTATAACTTCAGCACTGGGAGGCAAAGATAAGGGGGTCTTTGGAGGTTGCTGGCCAGCCAGTCTAACCAAAAAGGGCAACTTTAGGTTCAGGGAGTGACCTTGCTTAAGAAATAAGGTGGAGAACAACAGAAAAACACTGAAGAGCCTCCTCTAGCCTCCATAGGAGCACACAAACAAGTATAGCAATACACACAGACAGACAGACAAACTCACACACTCACAGACACTCACAGATTCACAGACATACTCACAGACACTCACACAGACAGATAGACACAGACTCACAGACACACAGACACTTACACAGACAGACACACATACACACACTCACAGACACACTCACAAAGACAGACAGACACACGTAGGGTGGGGGTGGGCATTGATTTGTTCTGGTTCAGGGATGAAATAGTGAAAGGAAGTCGGAACGCACACAGAGGAAGAGAGAAGAGCATCCCTGAGAACAGGTAAAGCATTGTATGCGGTAAGGATGGACGCGGAGCTACATGAATGATGATTAGAATCTTTACAGTGCGAGCCTTGTGCTGCTATCTGCATCCCGTTGAACTATTGGCCAAAGAGAAAGGAGCTGGGAATGTGTACGCATGGGGTGGCAGGTTTGCCCGGAAGCAAATGCTCATTTTTCATGGTGGGAGTCAAATGGTGAAGACAGAATAAAAAGCACAAGCAAGAGCTGGGTGGTGGTGGCACAAGCCCTTAATCCCAGTCCTTGGGAGGCAGAAGCAGGTGGATCTCTGTGAGTTCGAGGCCAGCCTGGTCTACAGAGTGAGGTCCAGGACAGACAGGGATACACAGAGAAACCCTGTTTTGAAAATGAAACAAAACAAACAAATAACAAACAAACGAACGAACATCCACTATGCATTGGGGTTTTTCCACTGGCGAATGTGGGGCTCAAGCAAGCCTACATGTCTTCACCTCCTTACACCCTGAGTCTGAGTCTGGAAAAGGACACAGGAAGTAGCAGTCATCTTACTCACTAGCTCTCTTCCCCAGCTCAGTAAGCACCCAAGGCACACACAGGAAATTCTTTCACTATGCCCATTTTTACTAGAGCCTAATTCTGGGTGGACCTGAAAACACATGAGCTTCTGTTTCTCACCCCCAGGTTCCTAAATAAAACAAGGCTTTGGAGTCATTAAGTCTTAGTAGATATTTATGTCTAAATGTCAATTCCTCTGTAGTTAGAATGATTGCAGCAGAGAGGGCTTTGCTAAAGGGAAGAGCTGCCGCTGAAGGTTCTAGAATCAGCCTGGGAGGGGAAAGATGTGGGTGCATAAGGAGGAAAGGGGTGCTGAAAATTATACCAAAAATGTCCTAAAAGGAAATGCAGTCTTGTCTTTTCCTTTTTAATAACCTCTGATAAGAATAGATTCTCTTAAACTTATCACTGCCTGCCTACTTGTGTGTGTGTGTGTGTGTGTGTGTGTGTGTGTGTGTGTGTGTTGCATATGTAAGCATGTAAGGGTGTACATCTGGGCATACTCAGGACAGAACAGGACCTCAGCTGTCTTTCTGCTGCTCTCTGCCTTATTGCTTTGTGATAGAATCTGTCACTGAATCTGAAATGCGCCCTTTTGGCTAGGCTACTGAACCAGTTAGTTAGCTGCTCTTGGGGTCCTCCAGTCTGCCCCCCAATGGTGGGGCTATGGGAAAGCACAGCCATGTTGAGCCTTTCGCATGGACACTGGAGATTTGAAGTCAAATCCTCATGTTTGCACAGCATATGCCTTTATCCACTCTTCCATCTAAATTTAAAACCCGTTTGTTTATTGAGGTATTTCTAAGCCAGAGTTGTCCTAATGACAAGGCTGTTCCACAGTGCACATAATGCCATTGCGGTGGCCCCAATGGAATTTCTAATCACAGAGGCTTGACAGTCATTGTTTGTCAACAATATGAAATGTTGGGGAAGATTATTTTCAGGTCTGTGACTTTTGTTTACGTTGCATTTGTTGAGCTCTGTGAACCTGTGATTCTTTGCCTGTCTAAAGCACCTGATGGTCCTAATAAAGAGCTAAATGGCCAATAGCAAGGCAGGAGCAAGGATAGGCAGGACTGGCAGGCAGAGAGGATAAATAGAAGAAGAAAGAGGAAGAGGAGGAGCAAGAGAACAAGGGGAGCAGAACAACAGGGGCCAACCCCCCCCCCTCCAGCCAGCCATAGAGTAAGAATGAAGGTAAGATTCACAGAAGAAAAAGAAAAAGCCCAGAGGCAAAAGGTAGTTGGGACAATTTAAGTTAAGAAAAGCTGGCTAGAAACAAGCCAAGCTAAGGCTTGACATTCATAACTAAGAATAAGCCTCTGTTGTGTGATTTATTTGGGAGCTGGGTGGTGGATGCCCCCCCCAAAAAACCCAAAAGAGTAAAAACAACCCACAGCAGTGAAATATTCTTATTTCCAAATGTAATTTGTAACAATCACAGAAACATGTACTTGAGGTAAGCTCATCAGTGATTGTTTATGTCACGGGAAGACTAATTTCAGTAGGACAGCTGTTCATACAGTCTCCAGGCAGCCCACCACAGATCAGTTACTGAGACAAAGAAAAAGATGCTTGCGAAATGGGTTGTGCAATTATTGGCAATGTCGAGTCTGATAATAGGACAAGTTACATATAATTTGCCTACTGGTGTAATCCAAGAGAACACAATACTGCCTATATAGCATTCCATCAAAAACTGTGTGCTGGGGCCAACAAGATGGCTTAGCAGGTCAAGGGGTTTGCTGCCAACCTGTGGGCCCTCACGGTAGAAGGCGAGAACCGAGGGCAGATCCTGTGGCCTTTGCAAACATGCTGCAGCAATCACTAACAAACTTCACTGAAAAATAAATGTTAAAAAAATGTGCTGCAGTTTGGATCTTAAAGGCTTGGTTCATTAGCTTGTGGAGCTGGTGTGAAGGGTAGAATTCCTAAAAGCCATGGGCTGTGTCCGCAGGGGTGGGGGAAAGGGAGTGAGAGTATTAGCTGCTTAGGTCATAGGAGTGTGGACTTGAAGGGGATGTTGGGACTTGGGCCCCTTCCAATCTCTATTTTCACTTTCTTGCCATCTTGAGGTGTCTTTGTTCCTCTGTGCTCGCTCTGTAGTGAAGTTCCATTTCACCATAGGCCCAAAGAATAGTGTTACCCTACCTTGAAGCCTCTAGATCCATCAGTGCCAATGACTATTTTCTTTTAAATTGGTTTTCTCATATAATTTTTAACAGTGACGAACTGACT
This sequence comes from Alexandromys fortis, assembly GCF_014885135.2. Classification (NCBI taxonomy): domain Eukaryota; kingdom Metazoa; phylum Chordata; class Mammalia; order Rodentia; family Cricetidae; genus Alexandromys; species Alexandromys fortis. The sequence goes on from NW_026068613.1 coordinate 717,092, forward strand.
CGGACAATGTAAATTTCTTTTCCCTTCCTCCTCCTCCTCCTCCTCCTCCTCCTCCTCCTCCTCCTCCTCCTCCTCCTCCTCCTCTTCTTCTTCTTCTTCTTCTTCTTCTTCTTCTTCTTCTTCTTTTTCCTTCTCCTCCTTCTTCTTTTGAGACAAGGTTTCTCTGCATAGCCTCAGTTGTCCTGGAACTCACTCTGTAGACCAGGCTGGCCTCCATCTCATAGAGGTCTGCCTACCTCTTACTCCTGAGTGCTGGGTGAAAGGTGTGTGCCACCACCACCAGGTTTCACAATGTAAATTTCTTGAGCGTGATGATCTTAACAGAGTTACATAGGAGAGCACCTTTTGATCTTAGGAGATATCTGCTCAAATATTTGTGGAGAAAATGTCTTATATGAATATTTTTTCTGTGTGTTAAAAACAAGTATATAGAATAAAAAGTACAATGAATTCAATACTATGCGGCGATGGTACAACGAGCAGCTGTTATGCACTGAGTAGTTAGCTCTGCAGGCACTAGGGTATCAACAGGGAGCAAGCAAGCCAGATGCTTGCCTTCATCAGTTTGTATTGTTTGGAGAAGGAGAAAAATGCATCTCCCCGTACGGAGTTATAAAAGCTATCCAGATTCTTCATCCAGACCAAGGCTCTTACTGTCTACAGTGTCTATTTTACATTCTCTGGAATGCTTTTGGCTACAAGGAATGGCTGGCCTACCATCACAAGTTCCTTTCTGGGGGACACCAACATGCAGTAATATGGTCTATAGCGTGTCAGAGATGCCCAAGTTCTCATGACAATATAGGATAACTCTGAGGGACCATCCCGACTCCAGAGTCCCCTTGAGCTTCCAAGGCAACTGTGTGGCAGCTTCTCCCAAGCCAGGATCTATTCCTCTTTCTCTACTGAAGGTGTTTCTAAGATTTGGCCCAATTAACCCCCAGCATTCAGACCTTCCCTTCTCAGAATGCACCATCTTGAGTGGAAGTGTTGTTTTCACTAGGTGACACAGGCCCACATTCCAAGTCCTTCAGGATGAACAAAGTCGTAATGAGCCTATCTGCATCACGCCTCCACTGTTTCTTAACTAACAGGTTACTAGGTACATTCTGGTCGACTGCCTTATAAACATCTTCCTCCTGCTGGCGGTACAAGGACTCTCCCAAGTGGCACTTTGGTTCACACATTCGGACATCAACCAATGGCACTTTATGCAATTCTGAATTTGTCTGCTTTATTGACGACACCTGCCTTTGGTGCCTGGTGCTCATGTACAGGAACTAGATTTTTCTGCAATAGCCATACAGTGAGCATGAGGTTACAAGTACATGATTCAACAGGGGCAGTTAAAGATCGGAGAGCTGTGGTCTCAGGAAATTCGGGCAAATCCCTGGTACAGTCTGGGGGCAAGAAACAAGCACCCTAGACAAAACAAAAGTATTTGTTTTAGTTCGGTTTGTCTTGCCGTGATAAGACTCTACCCCAAAACAACTTGGGAAGTAAAGGGTTTCTTTGTCTTACTTTTCCAGAGTACAGTCCACCGCCGAGGGAAGCCAAAACAGGAACCTGAGGGCATGGACTAAAGCGGAGATGACGGAATTACTGGCTTGCACTCTTTGGTGCACGTTCAGCTGTCTTCTTTACACCTCCCAGGACTGCCTGCCCAGGGGTGGCAGCACCCACAGTGGATGGGCGCTCCTCCATCATTCATCAGTCTAAGAAAATCCCACACAGCATGCATGCCTACAGGCCAATCTGATGGAGGTGTTTCCTCAACTGAAGTCTTCTCTTCTCAGGTGATGCCAAGTTGTACAGTGTTTTTCTAATGGTGTGTGTGTGTGTGTGTGTATGTGTGCATTGCCTATGTCTATACATGTTCACATTTGTGTGCAGGTACTTGTGTACACATATGTGGGAGCCTGAAGTTAACATCCAGTGTCTTCCTTGATCACACTTTCTTCATTGAGGCAGATTCTTTCATGGAAGCTTGCCAATTCTTGCTAGTCTCCGTGCTGGGATCCCAGACAGATGTCACACCTGCCCAGCTTTTATGTAGCTTCTGGGGATTTTTTTTAAAATTTTTTATTGAGAAAAAAAAGTTTCAGCCTCCTCCCAGCCTCCCATTTCCCTCCCCCTCCTCCCGCCCTTCTCCCCCTTCCCCCACTCCTCTCCCCCTCCCTCTCCGGTCCAAAGAGCAGTCAGGGTTCCCTGCCCTGTAGAAAGTCCAAGGTCCTCCCCCCTCCGTCCATGTCTAGGAAGGTGAACATCCAAACTGGCTAGGCTCCCACAAAGCCAGAACATGAAGTAGGATCAAAACCCCGTGCCATTGTCTTTGGCTTCTCATCAGCCCTCATTGTTCGCCATGTTCAGAGAGTCCGGTTTTATCCCATGCTTTTTCAGTCACAGTCCAGCTGGCCTTGGTGAGCTCCCATTAGATCAGCCCCACTGTCTCAGTGGGTGGCTTCTGGGGATTTGAACTCCAGTCTTCAAGCTGTGTGAAAAGGGCTTTATGATCTGAGTAACCTCTTTAGGCTCCCAGTCACAGTCTCGCCTTATGTCTTAATCCAGCTTCTTCATAGTCTTCACATTAAAAATTTGTTTTGAGCCAGGCAGTGGTCTCAGCGCTTGTATTTAATCCCAGCACTTGGGAGCCAGAGGCAGGCAGATATCTGTGAGTTCAAGGCCAGCCTGGTCTATATGATCTAGTTCCAGGACAGCTAGGGCTGTTACACAGAGAAACCTTGTCTCAAAAATAAAATTGTTTGAGACAGACTCACAAGTATTCTAGGATGGCTTGGAACTCGTTACTTCAACCTTCATAGTGCTGGCATTAGAGATGCAGGAACAGTACCTGGTACTTGGTGCTGAGCATCAAGCTCAGGACTTCACAATGGCAGACAAGTGCTTTACCTCAACTGAACTGTATCTCCAGTCCCAGGCGGAAAACTATTAACATCTTTGGGTCATATTTTACCTCACTTGTAACTTTTTTTTCTTAGTAGGAACGCTAAAGCCTGCGGCAAATTCTCAGACACTGGGAGAGAAAAAGCAGGGTACTCAATCCCCACCCTCCTCCCAGTTCCCCCTCCTCCTTTTCCGCTTCCTCTTTTTGAGAAGCGCACCAAGTGGGGCAGCCTTGGCAGATGATTATGGATAATGGGTCCGCAAAAGCCACCCACCTCTTCCCACTCCATTTATGACTTTATTTCTGAAAACGAGCCGGAAACGGTGAGAACTGAGTTCTGCCCTCTGTCTCTCACTCCATCTCCATAATGACCACCACGCCTGCGGCACTGGAGACAGCAGGGAAGTACTTGCAGGCGAAGACGTTCTGATCATCGCAAGGTTATGATGCTTCCTGACAGTCGTGGGTGGGAGGAAATGATGATTCCGAGAACGATTATTTCAGTCTTCCTTGTTAGAGCACAGCAAGGAGCTCTCCTGGTGGATGGAAATCTGTTGATTCTCGAACCCCTGGCCTTGCTCACTTTCCGTGATGGTCAGATCAGGCTGGGCAGTAGCAGCAAGCTTTTTCATACCCCGAGGTGGACAGCACCGTTCTAGCTCAGTTCATTTAGAAACAATTGTTTCTGTGGGCAAAAATGAGGATCACATCTAGTGCCTGTCAGAGGCCAGGGTTTTCCCTGAGAGTAGCCAGTTTGCTTTCTTGCTTTCCTCTTGTGGCCGCGCCCCTCACCTTAACGCCTGGGAGCTTGCGTGCCAGAGTCATCTGTAAGGCTAGAGGACAGTTTTCAAATGGTTTCTCAGGTTTACCTTGTCAAATTGGCAGCAAACAAAAAAAACCTAGCCGTATATATTAAGCTGATGCATCTTCTAAGTTACAGTTCCTCATCTAAGGAAGCCAGGGCAGGAACTCCTGGCAGGAACTTGAAGCTGAAACCTCAGAGGAACACTGCTTACTGGCTAGCTGTTGGATTATTTTCAGCTACCTTTCTTTTTTAAAAAATAAAATATTTATTTATTTATTTATTTTGCATCCTGACCTCAGCCTCTCCTCCCTCCTTTCCTCCCACTCCCTCCCCTCCACCGCCTCCCCCCCAATCCATCCCTTCTCCATATTCAATCAGAAAAGGGCTGGAGATATGGCCCAGGTGTTAAAGGTGGTTAAGTCACAATCAATAATCAGCCACTTTTCTTAAGCTGCCCAGGCCCACCTACCTAGGGATAGTACTGCCCCAGTGGGACGGTCCTTACCATCAAATAGCAATCAAGAAAACACCCCACAGATGTGTCGATGAGCCAATCTGAGGCGGCAGTTCCTCATTTAAGGGTCCCTCTTCTCAGACACGTCAAGTTGGCAACCAAGGTTGCATTATCACAAAGTTGTGCTTCCAAGCTCACCTCTGGGGCAGCTGGCTTCTCCCAGAGTAGACTTCGAGACAAAGAAACTGTCCAAGAAGGAAGTCAGAGTCTTTTTATAATCTAATACGTGAGTACCACATGAATATTCGAGGCTTGTGAGTCCTTGGCCTACCCTCCAATGAAGTGATAAGATTCTGATGAAGGCACGAAAACCAAACGCCGAGGATTGCTGGTGGCCAGATTAAAAGCAACGACTTCAGTTACTATGTCCCAGCAAGGCATTCCAATAGACCCTACGCTACTCAACCGTAGCGGCAAAATGCAGAAGGATTTTAGACTCATTGAAGTTAAACAACTTGCCTAGATCACACAGATATTCATAAATAATTATATAAGCAGCTAAAATAATTTAAAATACTATTATAATAAATAACATATACACAAGTTTTCATAAAGAAAATTTAGGCCTTAGATGTTCTTTTTGCTGTTGTGACAGTCTCTGCAGACTACTGTGCGTTTACCATGTGACAGTTTCCACGGTCATTGCTGCTGAGCGTTTGTGTCCTTAAATTCAAGTTACAACCTAATCCCCTATAGGACACTATACAGAGGAGGAGATTGGGGAATGGTTTGGGTGTGACGGTGGAACCGCATGACTGGAACTGCTGCTTTTATAAAAGAAAGTCCCGAGGACATACTGTGTCTGTGAGGACACATGGAAAGATCTCAAGTGAACCATGAACTAGGACCCTAGCAGACATTAGATGTCAGACTTTTTTGTCGGGACTGTCAGCTCCCCAGTAATGACACAGAGACCTGTTATAAATTATGAAATCTTGGTTGGTATCTTAGGTTTGTTTCTAACTAGTTCTTATAACTTAAATTAACTCATCTTTTAATCTATGTTCTTTTATGTGGCTGGGCTACCTTTACTCTGCTCTGCCCATCCTGCTTCCTCTGCATCTCCTGGCGTCTCCACCCTCTTCTTCCCAGCACCCTCTGTGCCTAGAAACCTTGCCTAGCTATTGGCCGAATAAGACTATTCAGCTTTTTATTAAACCAGCCACAGTGACACATCTTCACAGTATATAAAAAGATAATTCTGCAACCATTATATATGAGTAGTGCATACCTGTTATCCCAGAACTTGGGAGGCAGAGGCAAGAAGATCTCTGTAAGAGGAAGGCCAACTTGATCTACATAGTGAGTTCCAGTCTCATCCATGGTGGGACTCTGAGACTCTGTCCTAAAAGAAAAAAAAGTAAAATAATTAACAAACTATCTGATGTGTGTTAATTTTCAAAGGAGATCAACATATATTGCTCCAAAATATGCTACTTTGGCATACGGACTATTTCGAACTAAAGCAACTAAGAATCAACAAGTACAGGAGAAAGTCTCACCTGTCACTTGTTTGTCTTGGAGCAGAGATAAATTTCCTTTTGTAAAGGTGGGATAAATCTCTACAGTGAATGCATTACTTTCTCCTTGCACTGAAAAGAGAATGACCCATTTCTAGAGAATGAGAATGGCCCCTATGGGCTCATGTGTTTGAGCACTTTAGTTGGTGGAACCGTTTGGGAAGGATTAGGAGGTGTGGCCTTGTTGGAGGAGGCTTGTCACTGGGGGCAGGCTTCCCAAGCAGAGAGGAGTCAGCTCTCTCTGCATTTTGCTTATGGATCAAGATGCTAGCTCCTAGATACCTCTTCAGAGTCATATGCACCTATTACCATGCTCCTTAGCATGATGGTCATAGACTCTAACACACTGCAAATCCCGTCCCCCATCGAACTCTTTCTTCTGTAAGTTCCTCAGTCATGATGTCTTGTTACAGCAATAGAAAAAGGAACTAAGCCAGAGCATCCCAATGAAATGTGTCTGCATAACCAGACACATTTGCTAAATTAATCTTAATCCTTCATCAGAGCCGCATGCATTCCTAGTCTCAGTCTCATGGTTTAACAGAAGCTTAAGCTCTAGGTCTAACCACTGTTGTGAGGTTCATTTCTTCTCCGCGAATGTAAATATTAATGAGAACTGTACAGTGCTTTCTCCTGCCAGGCTTTCCCCCATATCCACTTGTTCTATCCTGCTCACATTCCTGAAGCAAACAAAGCAACAGTAAAAAGAAGATAAATAAAGAGACCCACGACACAGACAAACTCTCTTTGGTGGTATCCTTTGAACTCTGATTCCAGAGGTTCACTGCAGCTCCCATTTTTGTTTGGTTTCAAGGGTATGGATATATTTTACGGATGTGAAAAAAATCAGGCATGCCCTGGTTCCAGCAGTCCCAGAGTGTAAGACTAGAATTTCCCAGAGACCAATTAACCAGCCACTAGCTCTATTACAAAGATGTTCTCACTTTTCTAAAGCAGTAACAAGAACAGAAGGCCCTACTATATGTCAATGTTTATATGGAGCTGCTCAAGCTGAGCGATGATGGACACTTGAGGCTGAATTAGTATTAAAATTTAATTGGAAATGAAGATGCAAGTTTTCTGAAATGATCAGTTGTCATTGGGCTCCCAATCTTAAGTGTGAAAATACGATTCTATTTACAGACACTGAATCAGCTTGTCTGCCTCCAACCCTTCCTCTCTCCCATCCTACTGCTGCCAATTCATCTTCCTCCATGGTTCGCCCTCTTCCCCTCCAGCTGAAAACGCCTCAGTTCAGATGGGATGAGCTCCTCCAAGCCCACTTTACACCACAGCTAATGTGAGCACAGAGCATCATCCTTTCTTAATTTAACTTACACCATGTTGCCTGCCAAAGACGTGCCTGGCTTTCCTCCACTTACCACAGTCAAACCCTTCAGCCTTCACATTGCTCTCCTGGTCTCTGGGTTTCATGCAGAACCATAGTGAAGTGAACGTCTACAGAAGCCCTGGGGGTGATTGTTTTATGATTATGCTTAGTTTCCCTAATGAACTAATCTGTTTTTTTTTTTAAATGCACAAGTCATGGCTATGATAGACGTGCCTCACACGCTGGATGACATACACTTTGCATAAGAGTATTTTGTCAATAATAAAAAGTAGACCCAGGAACTAGAGAGATGGCTCAGAGGTTAAGAATATGTACTGCTCTTGCAAAGGACCATTGTTCAGTCCCAGCACCCATTTCAATCAGCTCACAGAGTTCCGTTACTCCAGCTCCAGAGAGAAGTCTCTAGAGTTCATGAACATCTACATACATCATTAAAAATACATCTCTTTTAAGAGTAGATTCACAGTGCTGGCGAGATGGCTCAGAGGATAAGAACACTGGCTGCTCTTCCAGAGGTTCTGAGTTCAATTCCCAGCAACCACATGGTGGTTCATAACCATCTGTAATGAGATCTGGTACCCTCTTCTGTCCCACAGGGATACATGCAGGCAGAATATTGTATATATAATA
>NW_026068613.1:726717-733720 GCF_014885135.2 Alexandromys fortis
GGGAGGCTGGGAGGAGGCGGAAACTTTTTTTTTCTTATTCTCAATAAAAAAAATGAGAACTGTACTCTTCTCTTTGGAATCATCTCCAATGAGTATTTTAATTGAAAATGTCAAGGTCCAGAAGAGAGTGTTTATAAAGGACTAAGTAGATGAGAGAAATATTTGCATAGTAGTACATCATTATTTGTTTTTAAAGACAGCGTGTCTTGTAGCCCAGGCTGGCCTCCAATTCTTTACGTAGCTGAGGCTGCCCTTGAACTCCCCATCCTCTCGCTTTCACTTCCAGAATGCTAGGATTACAGACAACTATCATAGCTCATGTAGATGGTGCTGGTGGTTGAGCCCAGGGCTTTGTGTATTCGAGGGTATTACCAACTGAGCTACATCTCCAGGCTCATATTCGTTTATGTTTAAGGTTAAAAGTAGCAGTAGGAAAACCAAACAAAAGTTGGGTAACTTTAAGGGGATAGAGGAGGCAAGAATGGAAGCTAAACTTACCTGAATGTGGATATATTAGTTACCTGTGGGCCACTTAATATGTTACTCCAAAAACATAGATGCATAGAATGATAACTGTATTATTTAGAAGTTCTGAGGGCCAGTAAATAGAGCAGCTCAGCTGGGTGGTCAAGTTGTTGACTAGAATTCTGGTCATATGAAAATTTCGTTGGGGGCTAGAAGATTCATGTCACATGTTTTAAACTTACTTATTTGATGTGCATGAGTGGTCTGCCTGCATGTATGTAAGGGCAGCACATGTGTGCCTGGTGCCCAGAGAGGTCAGAAGAGGGCATCAGATTCCCAGGAACTGGAGTTATGGATGGTTGAGAATTACTATAGGGGTGCTGGCAATTGAACCCAGGTTCTATGCAAGATTAATAAACAAGTGCTTTACGTAGCTGAGACATCTCTCCAGCACCCCCACTATGGTTCCCGGCAGGAGACTGCCTTTTCTTACCACATGTTCTTTCTCTAATAGGTGACTTGAGCATCGCCGTTGTCCAGCAGTTCTAGAGCAAGCAGACCAAGGGCTGAGAGAATTGCAGGGCCTTGCAGGCCTCGTCTCAGAGGGCTCCCCTTGTTACTGCATCTTACTTTACTTGTTAGAAGGCAGGCACTGCACCTCACTCACACCTAAAGTGAGGCAAATTTGGCTCCATCTTATAAAGGTACATTGAAGAGTTTGTGAACATATCTTAAAGCTCTGTAGAACCCAGTTTCATATTTTGCTGTTTAATGTAATTATACAATGAGTAAAAATAAAAATAAAATTCAACCCTTAAACATCAAAAGCAAAATAAAATTGACCTTTTGTAGGTTTTTCATTACTCAGTTTTAATTATGTGTATATGGGGGAGGGGAGAGTGTAGGCATGTGAGGGGGAGCGCAGATCCCTGTAGGAGGCTTAGGCAGTGCATTCCCGAGGGGTTGGCATCACAGGCTGTTGTGAGTTACCTGATGTGGGTGCCCAAAACCAGACAAAAGTCCTCTGCACAAGCAGTACATAACCTGTGCTCTTAACCTCTGAACCATCTCTCTAGTCCCGGAAGTCCCCAAATAAGTGAACCTATGCATACATCAGATTGATGGCTTAAATGGATGTGATTTATTTTTCCTGATTTTTCTTGTAATAAGAACAGTTGACCTGAGAGCTAGACTCTCCTGTACATTCGTGACTGTTGATCGTAGGAGCAGAGTTATTCTGCGGCTCTCCTGAGCTAATTCATCCTGTTGGACTTTCCTGCTACGTAAAGCAACTCTATATCAGTGTGCATCTGGTAGAAACTCTATTCTCTCTCTCCCTCAGTCCCTGGAAACCGCTGTCCGTTCTATGCTTTAATTGTATGAACCTGATTATTTTAGGTACTGCATGTTAGTGTAACTGTAGAGCACTTAGCTTTTGTTGTGTGTATGTGATTGGCTTGTCTCAATTAGCTCAATGTTCTCAAGGCTAACGGCACTGTTATATACAGCAGGCTTGTCTTTACACATTCCATGGTATGTGTGTGCAGCCTCTTTGCCCATTTAGCTGCTGACGGGCACTTAGCTGTTTTTTTTTTTTAATGCCTTGATTATTGTAAATAGTTCTGTGGTCAACACAGAAGTGCTAATATCTCTTTGCAATTCTGCTTTTGAGTTTTTCTGGATGGATACCCCGAAGAGGGATTTCTGGGTCTAAGGCCAGCTCTAGTTGTATTCTGTATGAGCACAGCGCATGCCTTTAATCCCAGCACTCAGGAGGCAGAGGCAGGTGAATCTCCTAGTTCAAGACTGGCTTGGTCTACAGAGAGAGTTCAGGAAGAGCCAGGGCTACGCATAGAAACCCTGTCTTGAAAAACAAAACAAAATAGAACAAAACTGTAATGAAATCTTAAATTATTTTCAATAATTAAAATATTAATAGTATTATCCCAAAACTAGCAAATAAAACTATTTCTTTATGTAGTAAATCCTATATACTTACTGTACTATATAGTTTTATAACAAATTGACACAAGGTAGAGTCATCAGAGAAGAGGGATCCTCAGTTCAGAAAAAGGCTCCATAAGATGAGGCTATAAGCAAACCTGTAAGGTATTTTCTTAATTAGTGATTGATGGGGGAGGGCCCAGCCCATCGTCAGTGGTTTCACCCCTGGGCTGGTGATCCTGGGCTCTATAAGAAAGCAGGTGGAGCAAGCCGGTAAGCAATACCCTCCATGAGCTCTGCATCAGCTCCTGCCTCCAGGTTCCTGCCCTGCTTCAGTTCCTGCCCTCACTGCTTTTGATGATGAACTGTTATATGGAACTGTGAGTGAAATACACCCTTTCCTCCTCAAGCTGTGTTTGGTCATGGTGTTTTATCACAGCAATGGTAATTCTAACGGAGATGCTCACACTATCTTAATACTATAACATATTATTAGCTACATATGTAAGTTTTATTCTCAAACTAATTATATATGTGTATATACTCTCAAGTAAATAATTTTGTTACTATATTAAGGACTTGAATCTTTAAGCAGAAGAGGAGAGATAAAAATGTAAAACTGAATGAGTCAAGTAGAAAACTCTATAATTTTAAATATGCTTTTAAAATCAATAGAAATTAACGTCATATTTTCTTTTAAAATAAACATGCCACTTGAGCCTGGTGGTGTATAACTGTAATAATCCCAGCACTCACGAGACTGAGGCAGGAGGATTAAAAGTTTGAGGCCGGCCTGGGGTAGAGTGCCCTTACCTCAAGGGGTAAAGAAGCTAGCTAAGGTTTGACTGTTCCTACAAGCTCCGAGGACCTGAGTTTAGTTCTTAAACTGCACGTGTGGGAAGAAGCTGAGGCTGGTGGTATGTGATCGTAATCACAGAGCTGGGGAGGCAACCTCTGAACAGCTGGCCTCGCCTAACTGGCAACTTGAGGCCAAAGTGAACTTGTCAAGGTGGATGGTCCTGAGGAACCACACTAAGGGTGACCTTAGGCCTCCATATGTGTTTTCACACATGTATGCACATACTTCCACCTGCATGTACACATACAAGTAGATGAACACAGTTGTTTTTCTATTCACGGTGAGACCCTAAGAGCCACAAACAGCTCCAAAATTAATGAGCATTCCTCCACCTACTATTCACTGCATATAGAGTTTTTAACTGAAAAGAGCGGGCTTCTCTGGAGAAATGCTAGTTCAAGGCTGGGAGAGAAAATGCAAAAGGGAATTTAGAACCTTCTGTTGTACTAAAAAATTTATCAAGAACATTCAGGGGTCACTTGAGTGGCATCCAGAATGGGACAATGTGATCCCAACCTGTCATAATAATATCATATCAATAATAGTGACAACAGCCTCTTTTTTTTTTTTTTTTTTTTTTTTTTTTTTTTTTTTTTTTTTTTTTTTTTTTTTTTTTTGAGGCACGTTTTCTTTGTTTAACAGTATCGGCTGTCCTGGAACTCGCGTTGAAGGCCAGGCTGACCTCAAAATCAGAGATCCACCTGCCTCTGCCTCCTACGTGCTGGGATTAAAGGTGTGCACCATCACCGTTCAGCTCAACAACAGCTTCTTGACCTATCAGATAAAATACAATGCAAGAATTCCTAGTCTCTCTTTCTCTCCCTCCTTCCTTCCTTCCTTCCTTCCTTCCTTCCTTCCTTCCTTCCTTCCCTCCCTCCCTCCCTCCCTCCCTCCCTCTCTCTCTCTCTCTCTCTCTCTCTCTCTCACACACACACACACACACACACACACACATACCCCAAAAATCAAAAATGAAACACCAAGTAAATAAAACTAAATGGACACCCATGGGTGATGCTAAGGAAACTGTTCATCATCACGAAACCTGATGGAGAGAACTGAAGGGAAGGAAAGAATATTCATCTGGTTTTCCTTGTTTGGATTGTAGCTCATCAATGCTGCAACCACTTTACAACAGCTACTTGAGGAGTCTGAAGCCTGACATTCTCAGGCTGAGCAGTTGGAGGGGAGATGGATATAACCGTGTGGCACACATGCAATCTGCAGATGAAACCTTCAAAACGTCCTGTCCCTTATGCCTCTTCCTGTGACGCAGTTGGGGGTATTTATGCAGCCCATGAACTCTTCCTACCACACACCAAACTTGAATGTGATCTATCCTCAAGCGGCAACTCTGAATTTATGGGAAATACAGAGGAAGAAAAAAAAAATTCTAAAAAGCAGCACAGACCCGTACTCAGCCTGGTTTGAAATATGGGAGAACACACAGAACTCTTATGCTTAGCTTCCTGAGTGTGTAAATCACAAAAAATACAAACTGCAGAGAAAACAGAGGTGTGTGTGAACATTGGGTATTTTAACATTGCTCAAAAGAAGCTGCAACTATCCCAGTGTGAAATGCATTTGCTATACAACATCTAGCTGGGTATCATTGAACCTGGTAAAGCATCAGTTGCTTACCCTTGTAATTGTGTGGCTTGGAATTGTGGCTCATCGTTACTGCCCAGAATCCGGAGATAATAGGCCCATGGAAATTCTCAGAAGAGCGGGTGGAAAGATTATAAGAGTCAGTCAACCAGGAAGCTTGCTAAAAGATAGTGTCTCCTATAGATGACAGGGAAACCGTACCTATGACCTCTCAACCATATGACCACATGAACAAAAACAAAATAATGAGAATATCAGCTGAATATCAGTGTAGACAGAGGAAATTCTGCATGGTCCCACCCCTAGATGAAAGGCTACAGGAGGTCAATGCCTGCAGAGAGGGAGAACCCATTTCACAGAAAGTGTCCAGTTTCAAGTGGTCAACCCTGGACACATGAACATGTGAACAAACCTAAGTGGATATGGTTTGCATGCACACGCATGTATCCATATGTGTATACCTATGTATACACATGAAACAGTAATAACTAAAGAAGAACTCATGAATTTGGGAAGGGGTTGTGGGAGGAGCTAGAGCGGGAGAGAGGCAGGGGAGGAGTATGAGGTTCTTCATAAACAAAATTATTAAATAAAAAAAGAGATAATAAGCACACCACAAGCAAAGACCAGAAAACAAAACACACAGAAAGCTTTCTGATGATGTGTGGCTACTTTGCCATCAGAAAGCCAAAACATTGTAGGGTCCCTTTGACCTGACAGTCACACGTGTATACAGATGTCCCACACAGAGACCACGGGGAAAGTCATCGTAGAGGCAGCAATTAGGCAGTGCTGTTCACACAGCACCTTGCATTTCCATGGCAGCATTTCTAAGTGTGTCCTTCTGGTAACTGCTAAGAAGCTCAGGCATGAAGCTGCAGGTGAGGAAACTGACATCAGAGACTGTTGAAATAGGAGCGGCGGGGCTGCGTCCCCAACACCCCGGCCGCTTGGCTAGCTCATGCCCGAAATAACAACACACAAACTGTATTCATTTAAGAACTGCTTGGCCCATGAACTCTAGCCCTTACAGGCTAATTCTCGCACCTGGACTAGCCCATTTCTAGTAATGTGTGTATGCACCCCAAGGTGCGCTTACCGGGAAGATTCTAGCCCATGTCCATGTTGTGTCGAAAGCGGAGCATGGCGTCTCTGCTCCAGAGAGCAGATCTGTCGAGTCTCTCCGGAAGCAGAGCAGAGTCTGACCTCACTTCCTCTTCCGCCCAGAATTCTATTCTGTTTCCTCCTCCCATCTATCTTTTAACCTATCAGGGCCAAGGAGTTCCTTTATTGCTTAACCAATGAAATCAACAGATTGATATATGACACTCCCACATCAAGAGACACGGAATGGTTTATCATAGCTACTGTATGGGCTGACCTGGCATTGGATCTCACATGACTTCAGAAGTCCATGGAGTCAGGAAGGCCAGGACCTTACTGACTCTTCTGCCCATAATAGGACACCATTGGAAACACTTGCATAGGATAGATAGCTACATGTTGGGAAAAGGTTTGAATACCAAAGCCAAGTTGAACTTAGTGTCAAGAATTAAGTCAGTTTTCTAATCATACAATCACTCCTTGTTCCACACAGACATAGAAAACAACTTGATTTTCTTTTAGCCTATTTAAAATGCTCAATTTCTCTGCATTTAAAAGTCAAATAGAGACCATGCTCAGCTCTGCCGAGCAGAGATATCAGGATGGACAGAGGCTAGACTCTTCCCGTTGCTGTGAATACCTTCAGAAAATTGCTTCACTCGACTGCCAACTGAGATGAAACTAGCACACAGGTTATACCATGAAGGACCTAATTGGCGACGCCCCCATTCAGCAGGAAGCAGTTTGGAGAGAAAAAACTGCGCCCATGTTCCCAAATATGGTTTATAAATGTTCTTTTACATTTAAAGGGGGAGATGATATAGGTATGAATATTTTACATTGATATGGATTTTGCTTTAGTGATTTAAATTTAAGGTTAATTTTGTAATGTATATAGGTTGTTAATGAATAATCACTAATAATAGTTAAGTTTGTAGTCATGTTAGTTAAGATTTTCTAGATATGCATAGATATATTTTAGATAGGCATTCTTCATATTTTTCAAAGATTATAGAATGTGCT